>NW_027256059.1:0-85294 GCF_045679555.1 Salvelinus alpinus
GTAATACTCTCACAGTTTAGTAATATTCTCTCAGTTTAGTAATGCTCTCTCAGGTTAGTAATACTCTCTCGGTTTAGTAATATTCTCTCAGTTTAGTAATACTATCTCAGTTTAGTAATATTCTCTCAGCTCTCTCAGTTTAGTAATATTCTCTCAGTTTAGTAATACTCTCTCAGTTTAGTAATACTCTCTCGGGTTAGTAATACTCTCTCAGTTTAGTAATACTCTGACAGTTTAGTAATACTCTCTCGGGTTAGTAATATTCTCTCAGTTTAGTAATATTCTCTCAGTTTAGTAATATTCTCTCAGTTTAGTAATACTCTCACAGCTCTCTCAGTTTAGTAATACTCTCTCAGTTTAGTAACACTCTCTCAGTTTAGTAATACTCTCTCAGTCTAGTAACACTCCCTCCATTGAGTAATATTCTATCAGTTTAGTAATACTCTCTCAGTTTAGTAATACTCTCTCAGTTTAGTAATACTCTCTCGGGTTAGTAATACTCTCTCAGTTTAGTAATACTCTCACAGTTTAGTAATACTCTCTCGGGTTAGTAATACTCTCTCAGTTTAGTAATACTCTCTCGGTTGAGTAATACTTTCTCGGGTTAGTAATACTCTCTAAATTTAGTAATATTCTCTCCGGTGAGTAATATTCTCTCAGTCTAGTAATAATCTCTCAGTCTAGTAATACTCTCTCAGCTCTCTAAGTTTAGTAATATTCGCTCAGTTAGTAATATTCTCTCAGTTTAGTAATACTCTCTCAGTTTAGTAATACTCTGACAGTTTAGTAATACTCTCTCGGGTTAGTAATATTCTCTCAGTTTAGTAATGTTCTCTCAGTTTAGTAATATTCTCTCAGTTTAGTAATACTCTCTCAGCTCTCTCAGTTTAGTAATACTCTCTCAGTTTAGTAACACTCTCTCAGTTTAGTAATACTCTGACAGTTTAGTAATACTCTCTCGGGTTAGTAATATTCTCTCAGTTTAGTAATGTTCTCTCAGTTTAGTAATATTCTCTCAGTTTAGTAATACTCTCTCAGCTCTCTCAGTTTAGTAATACTCTCTCAGTTTAGTAACACTCTCTCAGTTTAGTAATACTCTCTCAGTTTAGTAACACTCTCTCAGTTTAGTAATACTCTCTCAGTCTAGTAACAGTCCCTACATTGAGTAATATTCTATCAGTATAGTAATACTCTCTCAGTTTAGTAATACTCTCTCAGTTTAGTAATACTCTCTCGGGTTAGTAATACTCTCTCAGTTTAGTAATACTCTCACAGTTTAGTAATACTCTCTCGGGTTAGTAATACTCTCTCAGTTTAGTAATACTCTCACAGTTTAGTAATACTCTCTCGGGTTAGTAATACTCTCTCAGTTTAGTAATACTCTCTCAGTTGTGTAATAATCTCTCAGTCTAGTAATATTCTCTCAGTTTAGTAATACTCTCTCAGTTTAGTAATACTCTCTCAGTTTAGTAATACTCTCTCAGTTGAGTAATAAACTCTCCTTGGAGTAATTTTCTCTCAGTTTAGTAATACTCTCTCAGTTTAGTAATACTCTCTCAGTTTAGAAATATTCTCTCAGTTTAGTAATACTCTCTCAGTTTAGTAATATTCTCTCAGTTTAGTAATACTCTCTCAGGTTAGTAATACTCTCTCGGTTTAGTAATATTCTCTCAATTTAGTAATACTCTCTCAGTTTAGTAATATTCTCTCAGTTTAGTAATACTCTCTCAGTTTAGTAATACTCTCTCGGGTTAGTAATACTCTCTCAGTTTAGTAATACTCTGACAGTTTAGTAATACTCTCTCGGTTTAGTAATATTCTCTCAATTTAGTAATACTCTCTCAGTTTAGTAATATTCTCTCAGCTCTCTCAGTTTAGTAATATTCTCTCAGTTTAGTAATACTCTCTCAGTTTAGTAATACTCTCTCGGGTTAGTAATACTCTCTCAGTTTAGTAATACTCTCACAGTTTAGTAATATTCTCTCAGTTTAGTAATACTCTCTCAGGTTAGTAATACTCTCTCGGTTTAGTAATATTCTCTCAGTTTAGTAATACTATCTCAGTTTAGTAATATTCTCTCAGCTCTCTCAGTTTAGTAATATTCTCTCAGTTTAGTAATACTCTCTCAGTTTAGTAATACTCTCTCGGGTTAGTAATACTCTCTCAGTTTAGTAATACTCTGACAGTTTAGTAATACTCTCTCGGGTTAGTAATATTCTCTCAGTTTAGTAATATTCTCTCAGTTTAGTAATATTCTCTCAGTTTAGTAATACTCTCACAGCTCTCTCAGTTTAGTAATACTCTCTCAGTTTAGTAACACTCTCTCAGTTTAGTAATACTCTCTCAGTCTAGTAACACTCCCTCCATTGAGTAATATTCTATCAGTTTAGTAATACTCTCTCAGTTTAGTAATACTCTCTCAGTTTAGTAATACTCTCTCGGGTTAGTAATACTCTCTCAGTTTAGTAATACTCTCACAGTTTAGTAATACTCTCTCGGGTTAGTAATACTCTCTCAGTTTAGTAATACTCTCTCGGTTGAGTAATACTTTCTCGGGTTAGTAATACTCTCTAAATTTAGTAATATTCTCTCCGGTGAGTAATATTCTCTCAGTCTAGTAATAATCTCTCAGTCTAGTAATACTCTCTCAGCTCTCTAAGTTTAGTAATATTCGCTCAGTTAGTAATATTCTCTCAGTTTAGTAATACTCTCTCAGTTTAGTAATACTCTGACAGTTTAGTAATACTCTCTCCGGTGAGTAATATTCTCTCAGTTGTGTAATACTCTCTCAGTCTAGTAATAATCTCTCAGTCTAGTAATACTCTCTCAGCTCTCTAAGTTTAGTAATATTCTCTCAGTTAGTAATATTCTCTCGGTTTAGTAATACTCTCTCAGTTTAGTAATACTCTCACAGTTTATTAATACTCTCTCAGTTTAGTAATATTCTCTCAGTTTAGTAATACTCTCTCGGGTTAGTAATACTCTCTCAGTTTAGTAATACTCTCTCGGTTGAGTAATACTCTCACAGTTTATTAATACTCTCTCGGGTTAGTAGTGCTCTCTCAGTGTAGTAATACTCTCTCGGTTGAGTAATACTTTCTCGGGTTAGTGATACTCTCTAAATTTAGTAATATTCTCTCCGGTGAGTAATATTCTCTCAGTTGTGTAATACTCTCTCAGTCTAGTAATAATCTCTCAGTCTAGTAATACTCTCTCAGCTCTCTAAGTTTAGTAATATTCTCTCAGTTAGTAATATTCTCTCAGTTTAGTAATACTCTCTCAGTTTAGTAATACTCTCTCAGTTTAGTAATACTCTCTCAGTTGAGTAATAAACTCTCCTTGGAGTAATTTTCTCTCAGTTTAGTAATACTCTCTCAGTTTAGTAATACTCTCTCAGTTTAGTAATACTCTCTCAGTTTAGAAATATTCTCTCAGTTTAGTAATACTCTCTCAGTTTAGTAATATTCTCTCAGTTTAGTAATACTCTCTCAGGTTAGTAATACTCTCTCGGTTTAGTAATATTCTCTCAATTTAGTAATACTCTCTCAGTTTAGTAATATTCTCTCAGTTTAGTAATACTCTCTCAGTTTAGTAATACTCTCTCGGGTTAGTAATACTCTCTCAGTTTAGTAATACTCTGACAGTTTAGTAATACTCTCTCGGTTTAGTAATATTCTCTCAATTTAGTAATACTCTCTCAGTTTAGTAATATTCTCTCAGCTCTCTCAGTTTAGTAATATTCTCTCAGTTTAGTAATACTCTCTCAGTTTAGTAATACTCTCTCGGGTTAGTAATACTCTCTCAGTTTAGTAATACTCTCACAGTTTAGTAATATTCTCTCAGTTTAGTAATACTCTCTCAGGTTAGTAATACTCTCTCGGTTTAGTAATATTCTCTCAGTTTAGTAATATTATCTCAGTTTAGTAATATTCTCTCAGCTCTCTCAGTTTAGTAATATTCTCTCAGTTTAGTAATACTCTCTCAGTTTAGTAATACTCTCTCGGGTTAGTAATACTCTCTCAGTTTAGTAATACTCTGACAGTTTAGTAATACTCTCTCGGGTTAGTATTATTCTCTCAGTTTAGTAATATTCTCTCAGTTTAGTAATATTCTCTCAGTTTAGTAATACTCTCACAGCTCTCTCAGTTTAGTAATACTCTCTCAGTTTAGTAACACTCTCTCAGTTTAGTAATACTCTCTCAGTCTAGTAACACTCCCTCCATTGAGTAATATTCTATCAGTTTAGTAATACTCTCTCAGTTTAGTAATACTCTCTCAGTTTAGTAATACTCTCTCGGGTTAGTAATACTCTCTCAGTTTAGTAATACTCTCACAGTTTAGTAATACTCTCTCGGGTTAGTAATACTCTCTCAGTTTAGTAATACTCTCTCGGTTGAGTAATACTTTCTCGGGTTAGTAATACTCTCTAAATTTAGTAATATTCTCTCCGGTGAGTAATATTCTCTCAGTCTAGTAATAATCTCTCAGTCTAGTAATACTCTCTCAGCTCTCTAAGTTTAGTAATATTCGCTCAGTTAGTAATATTCTCTCAGTTTAGTAATACTCTCTCAGTTTAGTAATACTCTGACAGTTTAGTAATACTCTCTCGGGTTAGTAATATTCTCTCAGTTTAGTAATGTTCTCTCAGTTTAGTAATATTCTCTCAGTTTAGTAATACTCTCTCAGCTCTCTCAGTTTAGTAATACTCTCTCAGTTTAGTAACACTCTCTCAGTTTAGTAATACTCTCTCAGTTTAGTAACACTCTCTCAGTTTAGTAATACTCTCTCAGTCTAGTAACAGTCCCTACATTGAGTAATATTCTATCAGTATAGTAATACTCTCTCAGTTTAGTAATACTCTCTCAGTTTAGTAATACTCTCTCGGGTTAGTAATACTCTCTCAGTTTAGTAATACTCTCACAGTTTAGTAATACTCTCTCGGGTTAGTAATACTCTCTCAGTTTAGTAATACTCTCACAGTTTAGTAATACTCTCTCGGGTTAGTAATACTCTCTCAGTTTAGTAATACTCTCTCAGTTGTGTAATAATCTCTCAGTCTAGTAATATTCTCTCAGTTTAGCAATACTCTCTCAGT
Source organism: Salvelinus alpinus (assembly GCF_045679555.1). NCBI lineage: Eukaryota > Metazoa > Chordata > Actinopteri > Salmoniformes > Salmonidae > Salvelinus > Salvelinus alpinus. Next base: position 5,096 of record NW_027256059.1, read on the forward strand.
TTAGTAATACTCTCTCAGTTTAGTAATACTCTCTCAGTTGAGTAATAAACTCTCCTTGGAGTAATTTTCTCTCAGTTTAGTAATACTCTCTCAGTTTAGTAATACTCTCTCAGTTTAGTAATACTCTCTCAGTTTAGAAATATTCTCTCAGTTTAGTAATACTCTCTCAGTTTAGTAATATTCTCTCAGTTTAGTAATACTCTCTCAGGTTAGTAATACTCTCTCGGTTTAGTAATATTCTCTCAATTTAGTAATACTCTCTCAGTTTAGTAATATTCTCTCAGTTTAGTAATACTCTCTCAGTTTAGTAATAATCTCTCGGGTTAGTAATACTCTCTCAGTTTAGTAATACTCTGACAGTTTAGTAATACTCTCTCGGTTTAGTAATATTCTCTCAATTTAGTAATACTCTCTCAGTTTAGTAATATTCTCTCAGCTCTCTCAGTTTAGTAATATTCTCTCAGTTTAGTAATACTCTCTCAGTTTAGTAATACTCTCTCAGGTTAGTAATACTCTCTCAGTTTAGTAATACTCTCACAGTTTAGTAATATTCTCTCAGTTTAGTAATACTCTCTCAGGTTAGTAATACTCTCTCGGTTTAGTAATATTCTCTCAGTTTAGTAATACTATCTCAGTTTAGTAATATTCTCTCAGCTCTCTCAGTTTAGTAATATTCTCTCAGTTTAGTAATACTCTCTCAGTTTAGTAATACTCTCTCGGGTTAGTAATACTCTCTCAGTTTAGTAATACTCTGACAGTTTAGTAATACTCTCTCGGGTTAGTAATATTCTCTCAGTTTAGTAATATTCTCTCAGTTTAGTAATATTCTCTCAGTTTAGTAATACTCTCACAGCTCTCTCAGTTTAGTAATACTCTCTCAGTTTAGTAACACTCTCTCAGTTTAGTAATACTCTCTCAGTCTAGTAACACTCCCTCCATTGAGTAATATTCTATCAGTTTAGTAATACTCTCTCAGTTTAGTAATACTCTCTCAGTTTAGTAATACTCTCTCGGGTTAGTAATACTCTCTCAGTTTAGTAATACTCTCACAGTTTAGTAATACTCTCTCGGGTTAGTAATACTCTCTCAGTTTAGTAATACTCTCTCGGTTGAGTAATACTTTCTCGGGTTAGTAATACTCTCTAAATTTAGTAATATTCTCTCCGGTGAGTAATATTCTCTCAGTCTAGTAATAATCTCTCAGTCTAGTAATACTCTCTCAGCTCTCTAAGTTTAGTAATATTCGCTCAGTTAGTAATATTCTCTCAGTTTAGTAATACTCTCTCAGTTTAGTAATACTCTGACAGTTTAGTAATACTCTCTCGGGTTAGTAATATTCTCTCAGTTTAGTAATGTTCTCTCAGTTTAGTAATATTCTCTCAGTTTAGTAATACTCTCTCAGCTCTCTCAGTTTAGTAATACTCTCTCAGTTTAGTAACACTCTCTCAGTTTAGTAATACTCTCTCAGTTTAGTAACACTCTCTCAGTTTAGTAATACTCTCTCAGTCTAGTAACACTCCCTACATTGAGTAATATTCTATCAGTATAGTAATACTCTCTCAGTTTAGTAATACTCTCTCAGTTTAGTAATACTCTCTCAGGTTAGTAATACTCTCTCAGTTTAGTAATACTCTCACAGTTTAGTAATACTCTCTCGGGTTAGTAATACTCTCTCAGTTTAGTAATACTCTCTCAGTTGTGTAATAATCTCTCAGTCTAGTAATAATCTCTCAGTCTAGTAATACTCTCTCAGCTCTCTAAGTTTAGTAATATTCTCTCAGTTAGTAATATTCTCCCAGTTTAGTAATACTCTCTCGGTTTAGTAATACTCTATCGGTTTAGTAATACTCTCACAGTTTATTAATACTCTCTCAGTTTAGTAATACTCTCTCGGTTTAGTAATACTCTCTCAGTTGAGTAATAATCTCTCCTTGGAGTAATTTTCTCTCAGTTTAGTAATACTCTCTCAGTTTAGTAATATTCTCTCAGTTTAGTAATACTCTCTCAGTTTAGAAATATTCTCTCAGTTTAGTAATACTCTCTCAGTTTAGTAATACTCTCTCGGTTTAGTAATATTCTCTCAGTTTAGTAATACTCTCTCAGTTTAGTAATATTCTCTCAGTTTAGTAATACTCTCTCGGTTTAGTAATACTCTCTCGGGTTAGCAATACTCTCTCAGTTTAGTAATACTCTGACAGTTTAGTAATACTCTCTCGGGTTAGTAATATTCTCTCAGTTTAGTAATATTCTCTCAGTTTAGTAATATTCTCTCAGTTTAGTACTACTCTCTCAGCTCTCTCAGTTTAGTAATACTCTCTCAGTTTAGTAACACTCTCTCAGTTTAATAATACTCTCTCAGTCCAGTAACACTCTCTCAGTTTAGTAATACTCTCTCAGTTGAGTAATACTATCTCAGTCTAGTAACACTCTCTCAGTTTAGTAATACTCTCTCAGTTTAGTAATATTCTCTCAGTTTAGTGATACTCTCTCAGCTCTCTCAGTTTAGTAATACTCTCTCAGTTTAGTAACACTCTCTCAGTTTAGTAATACTCTCTCAGTCTAGTAACACTCCCTCCATTGAGTAATATTCTGTCAGTTTAGTAATACTCTCTCAGTTAAGTAATACTCTCTCAGTTTAGTAATACTCTCTCGGGTTAGTAATACTCTCTCAGTTTAGTAATACTCTCACAGTTTAGTAATACTCTCTCGGGTTAGTAATACTCTCTCAGTTTAGTAATACTCTCTCGGTTGAGTAATACTTTCTCGGGTTAGTAATACTCTCTAAATTTAGTAATATTCTCTCCGATGAGTAATATTCTCTCGGTTGTGTAATACTCTCTCAGTCTAGTAATAATCTCTCAGTCTAGTAATACTCTCTCAGCTCTCTAAGTTTAGTAATATTCTCTCAGTTAGTAATATTCTCCCAGTTTAGTAATACTCTCTCGGTTTAGTAATACTCTCTCGGTTTAGTAATACTCTCACAGTTTATTAATACTCTCTCAGTTTAGTAATACTCTCTCGGTTTAGTAATACTCTCTCAGTTGAGTAATAATCTCTCCTTGGAGTAATTTTCTCTCAGTTTAGTAATACTCTCTCAGTTTAGTAATATTCTCTCAGTTTAGTAATACTCTCTCAGTTTAGAAATATTCTCTCAGTTTAGTAATACTCTCTCAGTTTAGTAATACTCTCTCGGTTTAGTAATATTCTCTCAGTTTAGTAATACTCTCTCAGTTTAGTAATATTCTCTCAGTTTAGTAATACTCTCTCGGTTTAGTAATACTCTCTCGGGTTAGTAATACTCTCTCAGTTTAGTAATACTCTGACAGTTTAGTAATACTCTCTCGGGTTAGTAATATTCTCTCAGTTTAGTAATATTCTCTCAGTTTAGTAATATTCTCTCAGTTTAGTAATACTCTCTCAGCTCTCTCAGTTTAGTAATACTCTCTCAGTTTAGTAACACTCTCTCAGTTTAATAATACTCTCTCAGTCCAGTAACACTCTCTCAGTTTAGTAATACTCTCTCAGTTGAGTAATACTATCTCAGTCTAGTAACACTCTCTCAGTTTAGTAATACTCTCTCAGTTTAGTAATATTCTCTCAGTTTAGTGATACTCTCTCAGCTCTCTCAGTTTAGTAATACTCTCTCAGTTTAGTAACACTCTCTCAGTTTAGTAATACTCTCTCAGTCTAGTAACACTCCTTCCATTGAGTAATATTCTGTCAGTTTAGTAATACTCTCTCAGTTAAGTAATACTCTCTCAGTTTAGTAATACTCTCTCGGGTTAGTAATACTCTCTCAGTTTAGTAATACTCTCACAGTTTAGTGATACTCTCTCGGGTTAGTAATACTCTCTCAGTTTAGTAATACTCTCTCGGTTGAGTAATACTTTCTCGGGTTAGTAATACTCTCTAAATTTAGTAATATTCTCTCCGATGAGTAATATTCTCTCGGTTGTGTAATACTCTCTCAGTCTAGTAATAATCTCTCAGTCTAGTAATACTCTCTTAGCCCTCTAAGTTTAGTAATATTCTCTCAGTTAGTAATATTCTCTCAGTTTAGTAATACTCTCCCGGTTTAGTAATACTCTCTCAGTTTAGTAATACTCTGACAGTTTAGTAATACTCTCTCGGGTTAGTAATATTCTCTCAGTTTAGTAATGTTCTCTCAGTTTAGTAATATTCTCTCAGTTTAGTAATACTCTCTCAGCTCTCTCAGTTTAGTAATACTCTCTCAGTTTAGTAACACTCTCTCAGTTTAGTAATACTCTCTCAGTTTAGTAACACTCTCTCAGTTTAGTAATACTCTCTCAGTCTAGTAACACTCCCTACATTGAGTAATATTCTATCAGTATAGTAATACTCTCTCAGTTTAGTAATACTCTCTCAGTTTAGTAATACTCTCTCGGGTTAGTAATACTCTCTCAGTTTAGTAATACTCTCACAGTTTAGTAATACTCTCTCGGGTTAGTAATACTCTCTCAGTTTAGTAATACTCTCTCAGTTGTGTAATAATCTCTCAGTCTAGTAATAATCTCTCAGTCTAGTAATACTCTCTCAGCTCTCTAAGTTTAGTAATATTCTCTCAGTTAGTAATATTCTCCCAGTTTAGTAATACTCTCTCGGTTTAGTAATACTCTCTCGGTTTAGTAATACTCTCACAGTTTATTAATACTCTCTCAGTTTAGTAATACTCTCTCGGTTTAGTAATACTCTCTCAGTTGAGTAATAATCTCTCCTTGGAGTAATTTTCTCTCAGTGTAGTAATACTCTCTCAGTTTAGTAATATTCTCTCAGTTTAGTAATACTCTCTCAGTTTAGTAATATTCTCTCAGTTTAGTAATACTCTCTCAGTTTAGTAATACTCTCTCGGTTTAGTAATATTCTCTCAGTTTAGTAATACTCTCTCAGTTTAGTAATATTCTCTCAGTTTAGTAATACTCTCTCGGTTTAGTAATACTCTCTCGGGTTAGCAATACTCTCTCAGTTTAGTAATACTCTGACAGTTTAGTAATACTCTCTCGGGTTAGTAATATTCTCTCAGTTTAGTAATATTCTCTCAGTTTAGTAATATTCTCTCAGTTTAGTAATAATCTCTCAGCTCTCTCAGTTTAGTAATACTCTCTCAGTTTAGTAACACTCTCTCAGTTTAATAATACTCTCTCAGTCCAGTAACACTCTCTCAGTTTAGTAATACTCTCTCAGTTGAGTAATACTATCTCAGTCTAGTAACACTCTCTCAGTTTAGTAATACTCTCTCAGTTTAGTAATATTCTCTCAGTTTAGTGATACTCTCTCAGCTCTCTCAGTTTAGTAATACTCTCTCAGTTTAGTAACACTCTCTCAGTTTAGTAATACTCTCTCAGTCTAGTAACACTCCCTCCATTGAGTAATATTCTGTCAGTTTAGTAATACTCTCTCAGTTAAGTAATACTCTCTCAGTTTAGTAATACTCTCTCGGGTTAGTAATACTCTCTCAGTTTAGTAATACTCTCACAGTTTAGTAATACTCTCTCGGGTTAGTAATACTCTCTCAGTTTAGTAATACTCTCTCGGTTGAGTAATACTTTCTCGGGTTAGTAATACTCTCTAAATTTAGTAATATTCTCTCCGATGAGTAATATTCTCTCGGTTGTGTAATACTCTCTCAGTCTAGTAATAATCTCTCAGTCTAGTAATACTCTCTCAGCTCTCTAAGTTTAGTAATATTCTCTCAGTTAGTAATATTCTCTCAGTTTAGTAATACTCTCCCGGTTTAGTAATACTCTCTCAGTTTAGTAATACTCTCACAGTTTAGTAATACTCTCTCAGTTTAGTAATACTCTCTCAGTTTAGTAATACTCTCTCAGTTGAGGAATAATCTCTCAGTTTAGTAATACTCTCTCGGTTTAGTAATACTCTCTCGGGTTAGCAATACTCTCTCAGTTCAGTAATACTCTGACAGTTTAGTAATACTCTCTCGGGTTAGTAATATGCTCTCAGTTTAGTAATATTCTCTCAGTTTAGTAATATTCTCTCAGTTTAGTAATACTCTCTCAGCTCTCTCAGTTTAGTAATACTCTCTCAGTTTAGTAACACTCTCTCAGTTTAGTAATACTCTCTCAGTCCAGTAACACTCTCTCAGTTTAGTAATACTCTCTCAGTTGAGTAATACTATCTCAGTCTAGTAACACTCTCTCAGTTTAGTAATACTCTCTCAGTTTAGTAATACTCTCTCGGGTTAGTAATACTCTCTCAGTTTAGTAATACTCTCTCGGTTTAGTAATATTCTCTCAGTTTAGTAATACTCTCTCAGTTTAGTAATATTCTCTCAGTTTAGTAATACTCTCTCGGTTTAGTAATACTCTCTCGGGTTAGTAATATTCTCTCAGTTTAGTAATATTCTCTCAGTTTAGTAATATTCTCTCAGTTTAGTAATACTCTCTCAGCTCTCTCAGTTTAGTAATACTCTCTCAGTTTAGTAACACTCTCTCAGTTTAGTAATACTCTCTCAGTCCAGTAACACTCTCTCAGTTTAGTAATACTCTCTCAGTTGAGTAATACTATCTCAGTCTAGTAACACTCTCTCAGTTTAGTAATACTCTCTCAGTTTAGTAATACTCTCTCGGGTTAGTAATATTCTCTCAGTTTAGTAATACTCTCTCAGGTTAGTAATACTCTCTCGGGTTAGTAATACTCTCTCAGTTTAGTAATACTCTGACAGTTTAGTAATACTCTCTCGGGTTAGTAATATTCTCTCAGTTTAGTAATATTCTCTCAGTTTAGTAATATTCTCTCAGTTTAGTAATACTCTCTCAGCTCTCTCAGTTTAGTAATACTCTCTCAGTTTAGTAACACTCTCTCAGTTTAGTAACATTCTCTCTGTTTAGTAATATTCTATCAGTTTAGTAATACTCTCTCAGTTTAGTAATACTCTCTCAGTTTAGTAATACTCTCTCGGGTTAGTAATACTCTCTCAGTTTAGTAATACTCTGACAGTTTAGTAATACTCTCTCGGGTTAGTAATATTCTCTCAGTTTAGTAATATTCTCTCAGTTTAGTAATATTCTCTCAGTTTAGTAATACTCTCACAGCTCTCTCAGTTTAGTAATACTCTCTCAGTTTAGTAACACTCTCTCAGTTTAGTAATACTCTCTCAGTCTAGTAACACTCCCTCCATTGAGTAATATTCTATCAGTTTAGTAATACTCTCTCAGTTTAGTAATACTCTCTCAGTTTAGTAATACTCTCTCGGGTTAGTAATACTCTCTCAGTTTAGTAATACTCTCACAGTTTAGTAATACTCTCTCGGGTTAGTAATACTCTCTCAGTTTAGTAATACTCTCTCGGTTGAGTAATACTTTCTCGGGTTAGTAATACTCTCTAAATTTAGTAATATTCTCTCCGGTGAGTAATATTCTCTCAGTCTAGTAATAATCTCTCAGTCTAGTAATACTCTCTCAGCTCTCTAAGTTTAGTAATATTCGCTCAGTTAGTAATATTCTCTCAGTTTAGTAATACTCTCTCAGTTTAGTAATACTCTGACAGTTTAGTAATACTCTCTCGGGTTAGTAATATTCTCTCAGTTTAGTAATGTTCTCTCAGTTTAGTAATATTCTCTCAGTTTAGTAATACTCTCTCAGCTCTCTCAGTTTAGTAATACTCTCTCAGTTTAGTAACACTCTCTCAGTTTAGTAATACTCTCTCAGTTTAGTAACACTCTCTCAGTTTAGTAATACTCTCTCAGTCTAGTAACAGTCCCTACATTGAGTAATATTCTATCAGTATAGTAATACTCTCTCAGTTTAGTAATACTCTCTCAGTTTAGTAATACTCTCTCGGGTTAGTAATACTCTCTCAGTTTAGTAATACTCTCACAGTTTAGTAATACTCTCTCGGGTTAGTAATACTCTCTCAGTTTAGTAATACTCTCACAGTTTAGTAATACTCTCTCGGGTTAGTAATACTCTCTCAGTTTAGTAATACTCTCTCAGTTGTGTAATAATCTCTCAGTCTAGTAATATTCTCTCAGTTTAGTAATACTCTCTCAGTTTAGTAATACTCTCTCAGTTTAGTAATACTCTCTCAGTTGAGTAATAAACTCTCCTTGGAGTAATTTTCTCTCAGTTTAGTAATACTCTCTCAGTTTAGTAATACTCTCTCAGTTTAGTAATACTCTCTCAGTTTAGAAATATTCTCTCAGTTTAGTAATACTCTCTCAGTTTAGTAATATTCTCTCAGTTTAGTAATACTCTCTCAGGTTAGTAATACTCTCTCGGTTTAGTAATATTCTCTCAATTTAGTAATACTCTCTCAGTTTAGTAATATTCTCTCAGTTTAGTAATACTCTCTCAGTTTAGTAATACTCTCTCGGGTTAGTAATACTCTCTCAGTTTAGTAATACTCTGACAGTTTAGTAATACTCTCTCGGTTTAGTAATATTCTCTCAATTTAGTAATACTCTCTCAGTTTAGTAATATTCTCTCAGCTCTCTCAGTTTAGTAATATTCTCTCAGTTTAGTAATACTCTCTCAGTTTAGTAATACTCTCTCAGGTTAGTAATACTCTCTCAGTTTAGTAATACTCTCACAGTTTAGTAATACTCTCTCGGGTTAGTAATACTCTCTCAGTTTAGTAATACTCTGACAGTTTAGTAATACTCTCTCGGGTTAGTAATATTCTCTCAGTTTAGTAATATTCTCTCAGTTTAGTAATATTCTCTCAGTTTAGTAATACTCTCACAGCTCTCTCAGTTTAGTAATACTCTCTCAGTTTAGTAACACTCTCTCAGTTTAGTAATACTCTCTCAGTCTAGTAACACTCCCTCCATTGAGTAATATTCTATCAGTTTAGTAATACTCTCTCAGTTTAGTAATACTCTCTCAGTTTAGTAATACTCTCTCGGGTTAGTAATACTCTCTCAGTTTAGTAATACTCTCACAGTTTAGTAATACTCTCTCGGGTTAGTAATACTCTCTCAGTTTAGTAATACTCTCTCGGTTGAGTAATACTTTCTCGGGTTAGTAATACTCTCTAAATTTAGTAATATTCTCTCCGGTGAGTAATATTCTCTCAGTCTAGTAATAATCTCTCAGTCTAGTAATACTCTCTCAGCTCTCTAAGTTTAGTAATATTCGCTCAGTTAGTAATATTCTCTCAGTTTAGTAATACTCTCTCAGTTTAGTAATACTCTGACAGTTTAGTAATACTCTCTCGGGTTAGTAATATTCTCTCAGTTTAGTAATGTTCTCTCAGTTTAGTAATATTCTCTCAGTTTAGTAATACTCTCTCAGCTCTCTCAGTTTAGTAATACTCTCTCAGTTTAGTAACACTCTCTCAGTTTAGTAATACTCTCTCAGTTTAGTAACACTCTCTCAGTTTAGTAATACTCTCTCAGTCTAGTAACAGTCCCTACATTGAGTAATATTCTATCAGTATAGTAATACTCTCTCAGTTTAGTAATACTCTCTCAGTTTAGTAATACTCTCTCGGGTTAGTAATACTCTCTCAGTTTAGTAATACTCTCACAGTTTAGTAATACTCTCTCGGGTTAGTAATACTCTCTCAGTTTAGTAATACTCTCACAGTTTAGTAATACTCTCTCGGGTTAGTAATACTCTCTCAGTTTAGTAATACTCTCTCAGTTGTGTAATAATCTCTCAGTCTAGTAATATTCTCTCAGTTTAGTAATACTCTCTCAGTTTAGTAATACTCTCTCAGTTTAGTAATACTCTCTCAGTTGAGTAATAAACTCTCCTTGGAGTAATTTTCTCTCAGTTTAGTAATACTCTCTCAGTTTAGTAATACTCTCTCAGTTTAGTAATACTCTCTCAGTTTAGAAATATTCTCTCAGTTTAGTAATACTCTCTCAGTTTAGTAATATTCTCTCAGTTTAGTAATACTCTCTCAGGTTAGTAATACTCTCTCGGTTTAGTAATATTCTCTCAATTTAGTAATACTCTCTCAGTTTAGTAATATTCTCTCAGTTTAGTAATACTCTCTCAGTTTAGTAATAATCTCTCGGGTTAGTAATACTCTCTCAGTTTAGTAATACTCTGACAGTTTAGTAATACTCTCTCGGTTTAGTAATATTCTCTCAATTTAGTAATGCTCTCTCAGTTTAGTAATATTCTCTCAGCTCTCTCAGTTTAGTAATATTCTCTCAGTTTAGTAATACTCTCTCAGTTTAGTAATACTCTCTCGGGTTAGTAATACTCTCTCAGTTTAGTAATACTCTCACAGTTTAGTAATATTCTCTCAGTTTAGTAATACTCTCTCAGGTTAGTAATACTCTCTCGGTTTAGTAATATTCTCTCAGTTTAGTAATACTATCTCAGTTTAGTAATATTCTCTCAGCTCTCTCAGTTTAGTAATATTCTCTCAGTTTAGTAATACTCTCTCAGTTTAGTAATACTCTCTCGGGTTAGTAATACTCTCTCAGTTTAGTAATACTCTGACAGTTTAGTAATACTCTCTCGGGTTAGTAATATTCTCTCAGTTTAGTAATATTCTCTCAGTTTAGTAATATTCTCTCAGTTTAGTAATACTCTCACAGCTCTCTCAGTTTAGTAATACTCTCTCAGTTTAGTAACACTCGCTCAGTTTAGTAATACTCTCTCAGTCTAGTAACACTCCCTCCATTGAGTAATATTCTATCAGTTTAGTAATACTCTCTCAGTTTAGTAATACTCTCTCAGTTTAGTAATACTCTCTCGGGTTAGTAATACTCTCTCAGTTTAGTAATACTCTCACAGTTTAGTAATACTCTCTCGGGTTAGTAATACTCTCTCAGTTTAGTGATACTCTCTCGGTTGAGTAATACTTTCTCGGGTTAGTAATACTCTCTAAATTTAGTAATATTCTCTCCGGTGAGTAATATTCTCTCAGTCTAGTAATAATCTCTCAGTCTAGTAATACTCTCTCAGCTCTCTAAGTTTAGTAATATTCGCTCAGTTAGTAATATTCTCTCAGTTTAGTAATACTCTCTCAGTTTAGTAATACTCTGACAGTTTAGTAATACTCTCTCGGGTTAGTAATATTCTCTCAGTTTAGTAATGTTCTCTCAGTTTAGTAATATTCTCTCAGTTTAGTAATACTCTCTCAGCTCTCTCAGTTTAGTAATACTCTCTCAGTTTAGTAACACTCTCTCAGTTTAGTAATACTCTGACAGTTTAGTAATACTCTCTCGGGTTAGTAATATTCTCTCAGTTTAGTAATGTTCTCTCAGTTTAGTAATATTCTCTCAGTTTAGTAATACTCTCTCAGCTCTCTCAGTTTAGTAATACTCTCTCAGTTTAGTAACACTCTCTCAGTTTAGTAATACTCTCTCAGTTTAGTAACACTCTCTCAGTTTAGTAATACTCTCTCAGTCTAGTAACAGTCCCTACATTGAGTAATATTCTATCAGTATAGTAATACTCTCTCAGTTTAGTAATACTCTCTCAGTTTAGTAATACTCTCTCGGGTTAGTAATACTCTCTCAGTTTAGTAATACTCTCACAGTTTAGTAATACTCTCTCGGGTTAGTAATACTCTCTCAGTTTAGTAATACTCTCACAGTTTAGTAATACTCTCTCGGGTTAGTAATACTCTCTCAGTTTAGTAATACTCTCTCAGTTGTGTAATAATCTCTCAGTCTAGTAATATTCTCTCAGTTTAGTAATACTCTCTCAGTTTAGTAATACTCTCTCAGTTTAGTAATACTCTCTCAGTTGAGTAATAAACTCTCCTTGGAGTAATTTTCTCTCAGTTTAGTAATACTCTCTCAGTTTAGTAATACTCTCTCAGTTTAGAAATATTCTCTCAGTTTAGTAATACTCTCTCAGTTTAGTAATATTCTCTCAGTTTAGTAATACTCTCTCAGGTTAGTAATACTCTCTCGGTTTAGTAATATTCTCTCAATTTAGTAATACTCTCTCAGTTTAGTAATATTCTCTCAGTTTAGTAATACTCTCTCAGTTTAGTAATACTCTCTCGGGTTAGTAATACTCTCTCAGTTTAGTAATACTCTGACAGTTTAGTAATACTCTCTCGGTTTAGTAATATTCTCTCAATTTAGTAATACTCTCTCAGTTTAGTAATATTCTCTCAGCTCTCTCAGTTTAGTAATATTCTCTCAGTTTAGTAATACTCTCTCAGTTTAGTAATACTCTCTCGGGTTAGTAATACTCTCTCAGTTTAGTAATACTCTCACAGTTTAGTAATATTCTCTCAGTTTAGTAATACTCTCTCAGGTTAGTAATACTCTCTCGGTTTAGTAATATTCTCTCAGTTTAGTAATACTATCTCAGTTTAGTAATATTCTCTCAGCTCTCTCAGTTTAGTAATATTCTCTCAGTTTAGTAATACTCTCTCAGTTTAGTAATACTCTCTCGGGTTAGTAATACTCTCTCAGTTTAGTAATACTCTGACAGTTTAGTAATACTCTCTCGGGTTAGTAATATTCTCTCAGTTTAGTAATATTCTCTCAGTTTAGTAATATTCTCTCAGTTTAGTAATACTCTCACAGCTCTCTCAGTTTAGTAATACTCTCTCAGTTTAGTAACACTCTCTCAGTTTAGTAATACTCTCTCAGTCTAGTAACACTCCCTCCATTGAGTAATATTCTATCAGTTTAGTAATACTCTCTCAGTTTAGTAATACTCTCTCAGTTTAGTAATACTCTCTCGGGTTAGTAATACTCTCTCAGTTTAGTAATACTCTCACAGTTTAGTAATACTCTCTCGGGTTAGTAATACTCTCTCAGTTTAGTAATACTCTCTCGGTTGAGTAATACTTTCTCGGGTTAGTAATACTCTCTAAATTTAGTAATATTCTCTCCGGTGAGTAATATTCTCTCAGTCTAGTAATAATCTCTCAGTCTAGTAATACTCTCTCAGCTCTCTAAGTTTAGTAATATTCGCTCAGTTAGTAATATTCTCTCAGTTTAGTAATACTCTCTCAGTTTAGTAATACTCTGACAGTTTAGTAATACTCTCTCCGGTGAGTAATATTCTCTCAGTTGTGTAATACTCTCTCAGTCTAGTAATAATCTCTCAGTCTAGTAATACTCTCTCAGCTCTCTAAGTTTAGTAATATTCTCTCAGTTAGTAATATTCTCTCGGTTTAGTAATACTCTCTCAGTTTAGTAATACTCTCACAGTTTATTAATACTCTCTCAGTTTAGTAATATTCTCTCAGTTTAGTAATACTCTCTCGGGTTAGTAATACTCTCTCAGTTTAGTAATACTCTCTCGGTTGAGTAATACTCTCACAGTTTATTAATACTCTCTCGGGTTAGTAGTGCTCTCTCAGTGTAGTAATACTCTCTCGGTTGAGTAATACTTTCTCGGGTTAGTGATACTCTCTAAATTTAGTAATATTCTCTCCGGTGAGTAATATTCTCTCAGTTGTGTAATACTCTCTCAGTCTAGTAATACTCTCTCAGTCTAGTAATACTCTCTCAGCTCTCTAAGTTTAGTAATATTCTCTCAGTTAGTAATATTCTCTCAGTTTAGTAATACTCTCTCAGTTTAGTAATACTCTCTCAGTTTAGTAATACTCTCTCAGTTGAGTAATAAACTCTCCTTGGAGTAATTTTCTCTCAGTTTAGTAATACTCTCTCAGTTTAGTAATACTCTCTCAGTTTAGTAATACTCTCTCAGTTTAGAAATATTCTCTCAGTTTAGTAATACTCTCTCAGTTTAGTAATATTCTCTCAGTTTAGTAATACTCTCTCAGGTTAGTAATACTCTCTCGGTTTAGTAATATTCTCTCAATTTAGTAATACTCTCTCAGTTTAGTAATATTCTCTCAGTTTAGTAATACTCTCTCAGTTTAGTAATACTCTCTCGGGTTAGTAATACTCTCTCAGTTTAGTAATACTCTGACAGTTTAGTAATACTCTCTCGGTTTAGTAATATTCTCTCAATTTAGTAATACTCTCTCAGTTTAGTAATATTCTCTCAGCTCTCTCAGTTTAGTAATATTCTCTCAGTTTAGTAATACTCTCTCAGTTTAGTAATACTCTCTCGGGTTAGTAATACTCTCTCAGTTTAGTAATACTCTCACAGTTTAGTAATATTCTCTCGGGTTAGTAATACTCTCTCAGTTTAGTAATACTCTCTCGGTTGAGTAATACTTTCTCGGGTTAGTAATACTCTCTAAATTTAGTAATATTCTCTCCGATGAGTAATATTCTCTCGGTTGTGTAATACTCTCTCAGTCTAGTAATAATCTCTCAGTCTAGTAATACTCTCTCAGCTCTCTAAGTTTAGTAATATTCTCTCAGTTAGTAATATTCTCTCAGTTTAGTAATACTCTCCCGGTTTAGTAATACTCTCTCAGTTTAGTAATACTCTCACAGTTTAGTAATACTCTCTCAGTTTAGTAATACTCTCTCAGTTTAGTAATACGCTCTCAGTTGAGGAATAATCTCTCAGTTTAGTAATACTCTCTCGGTTTAGTAATACTCTCTCGGGTTAGCAATACTCTCTCAGTTCAGTAATACTCTGACAGTTTAGTAATACTCTCTCGGGTTAGTAATATTCTCTCAGTTTAGTAATATTCTCTCAGTTTAGTAATATTCTCTCAGTTTAGTAATACTCTCTCAGCTCTCTCAGTTTAGTAATACTCTCTCAGTTTAGTAACACTCTCTCAGTTTAGTAATACTCTCTCAGTCCAGTAACACTCTCTCAGTTTAGTAATACTCTCTCAGTTGAGGAATAATCTCTCAGTTTAGTAATACTCTCTCGGTTTAGTAATACTCTCTCGGGTTAGCAATACTCTCTCAGTTCAGTAATACTCTGACAGTTTAGTAATACTCTCTCGGGTTAGTAATATTCTCTCAGTTTAGTAATATTCTCTCAGTTTAGTAATATTCTCTCAGTTTAGTAATACTCTCTCAGCTCTCTCAGTTTAGTAATACTCTCTCAGTTTAGTAACACTCTCTCAGTTTAGTAATACTCTCTCAGTCCAGTAACACTCTCTCAGTTTAGTAATACTCTCTCAGTTGAGTAATACTATCTCAGTCTAGTAACACTCTCTCAGTTTAGTAATACTCTCTCAGTTTAGTAATACTCTCTCGGGTTAGTAATACTCTCTCAGTTTAGTAATACTCTCTCGGTTTAGTAATATTCTCTCAGTTTAGTAATACTCTCTCAGTTTAGTAATATTCTCTCAGTTTAGTAATACTCTCTCGGTTTAGTAATACTCTCTCGGGTTAGTAATATTCTCTCAGTTTAGTAATATTCTCTCAGTTTAGTAATATTCTCTCAGTTTAGTAATACTCTCTCAGCTCTCTCAGTTTAGTAATACTCTCTCAGTTTAGTAACACTCTCTCAGTTTAGTAATACTCTCTCAGTCCAGTAACACTCTCTCAGTTTAGTAATACTCTCTCAGTTGAGTAATACTATCTCAGTCTAGTAACACTCTCTCAGTTTAGTAATACTCTCTCAGTTTAGTAATACTCTCTCGGGTTAGTAATACTCTCTCAGTTTAGTAATACTCTCTCAGGTTAGTAATACTCTCTCGGGTTAGTAATACTCTCTCAGTTTAGTAATACTCTGACAGTTTAGTAATACTCTCTCGGGTTAGTAATATTCTCTCAGTTTAGTAATATTCTCTCAGTTTAGTAATATTCTCTCAGTTTAGTAATACTCTCTCAGCTCTCTCAGTTTAGTAATACTCTCTCAGTTTAGTAATACTCTCTCAGTTTAGTAACATTCTCTCAGCTCTCTAAGTTTAGTAATATTCTATCAGTTTAGTAATACTCTCTCAGTTTAGTAATACTCTCTCAGTTTAGTAATACTCTCTCGGGTTAGTAATACTCTCTCAGTTTAGTAATACTCTGACAGTTTAGTAATACTCTCTCGGGTTAGTAATATTCTCTCAGTTTAGTAATATTCTCTCAGTTTAGTAATATTCTCTCAGTTTAGTAATACTCTCACAGCTCTCTCAGTTTAGTAATACTCTCTCAGTTTAGTAACACTCTCTCAGTTTAGTAATACTCTCTCAGTCTAGTAACACTCCCTCCATTGAGTAATATTCTATCAGTTTAGTAATACTCTCTCAGTTTAGTAATACTCTCTCAGTTTAGTAATACTCTCTCGGGTTAGTAATACTCTCTCAGTTTAGTAATACTCTCACAGTTTAGTAATACTCTCTCGGGTTAGTAATACTCTCTCAGTTTAGTAATACTCTCTCGGTTGAGTAATACTTTCTCGGGTTAGTAATACTCTCTAAATTTAGTAATATTCTCTCCGGTGAGTAATATTCTCTCAGTCTAGTAATAATCTCTCAGTCTAGTAATACTCTCTCAGCTCTCTAAGTTTAGTAATATTCGCTCAGTTAGTAATATTCTCTCAGTTTAGTAATACTCTCTCAGTTTAGTAATACTCTGACAGTTTAGTAATACTCTCTCGGGTTAGTAATATTCTCTCAGTTTAGTAATGTTCTCTCAGTTTAGTAATATTCTCTCAGTTTAGTAATACTCTCTCAGCTCTCTCAGTTTAGTAATACTCTCTCAGTTTAGTAACACTCTCTCAGTTTAGTAATACTCTCTCAGTTTAGTAACACTCTCTCAGTTTAGTAATACTCTCTCAGTCTAGTAACAGTCCCTACATTGAGTAATATTCTATCAGTATAGTAATACTCTCTCAGTTTAGTAATACTCTCTCAGTTTAGTAATACTCTCTCGGGTTAGTAATACTCTCTCAGTTTAGTAATACTCTCACAGTTTAGTAATACTCTCTCGGGTTAGTAATACTCTCTCAGTTTAGTAATACTCTCACAGTTTAGTAATACTCTCTCGGGTTAGTAATACTCTCTCAGTTTAGTAATACTCTCTCAGTTGTGTAATAATCTCTCAGTCTAGTAATATTCTCTCAGTTTAGTAATACTCTCTCAGTTTAGTAATACTCTCTCAGTTTAGTAATACTCTCTCAGTTGAGTAATAAACTCTCCTTGGAGTAATTTTCTCTCAGTTTAGTAATACTCTCTCAGTTTAGTAATACTCTCTCAGTTTAGTAATACTCTCTCAGTTTAGAAATATTCTCTCAGTTTAGTAATACTCTCTCAGTTTAGTAATATTCTCTCAGTTTAGTAATACTCTCTCAGGTTAGTAATACTCTCTCGGTTTAGTAATATTCTCTCAATTTAGTAATACTCTCTCAGTTTAGTAATATTCTCTCAGTTTAGTAATACTCTCTCAGTTTAGTAATAATCTCTCGGGTTAGTAATACTCTCTCAGTTTAGTAATACTCTGACAGTTTAGTAATACTCTCTCGGTTTAGTAATATTCTCTCAATTTAGTAATGCTCTCTCAGTTTAGTAATATTCTCTCAGCTCTCTCAGTTTAGTAATATTCTCTCAGTTTAGTAATACTCTCTCAGTTTAGTAATACTCTCTCGGGTTAGTAATACTCTCTCAGTTTAGTAATACTCTCACAGTTTAGTAATATTCTCTCAGTTTAGTAATACTCTCTCAGGTTAGTAATACTCTCTCGGTTTAGTAATATTCTCTCAGTTTAGTAATACTATCTCAGTTTAGTAATATTCTCTCAGCTCTCTCAGTTTAGTAATATTCTCTCAGTTTAGTAATACTCTCTCAGTTTAGTAATACTCTCTCGGGTTAGTAATACTCTCTCAGTTTAGTAATACTCTGACAGTTTAGTAATACTCTCTCGGGTTAGTAATATTCTCTCAGTTTAGTAATATTCTCTCAGTTTAGTAATATTCTCTCAGTTTAGTAATACTCTCACAGCTCTCTCAGTTTAGTAATACTCTCTCAGTTTAGTAACACTCGCTCAGTTTAGTAATACTCTCTCAGTCTAGTAACACTCCCTCCATTGAGTAATATTCTATCAGTTTAGTAATACTCTCTCAGTTTAGTAATACTCTCTCAGTTTAGTAATACTCTCTCGGGTTAGTAATACTCTCTCAGTTTAGTAATACTCTCACAGTTTAGTAATACTCTCTCGGGTTAGTAATACTCTCTCAGTTTAGTGATACTCTCTCGGTTGAGTAATACTTTCTCGGGTTAGTAATACTCTCTAAATTTAGTAATATTCTCTCCGGTGAGTAATATTCTCTCAGTCTAGTAATAATCTCTCAGTCTAGTAATACTCTCTCAGCTCTCTAAGTTTAGTAATATTCGCTCAGTTAGTAATATTCTCTCAGTTTAGTAATACTCTCTCAGTTTAGTAATACTCTGACAGTTTAGTAATACTCTCTCGGGTTAGTAATATTCTCTCAGTTTAGTAATGTTCTCTCAGTTTAGTAATATTCTCTCAGTTTAGTAATACTCTCTCAGCTCTCTCAGTTTAGTAACACTCTCTCAGTTTAGTAATACTCTGACAGTTTAGTAATACTCTCTCGGGTTAGTAATATTCTCTCAGTTTAGTAATGTTCTCTCAGTTTAGTAATATTCTCTCAGTTTAGTAATACTCTCTCAGCTCTCTCAGTTTAGTAATACTCTCTCAGTTTAGTAACACTCTCTCAGTTTAGTAATACTCTCTCAGTTTAGTAACACTCTCTCAGTTTAGTAATACTCTCTCAGTCTAGTAACAGTCCCTACATTGAGTAATATTCTATCAGTATAGTAATACTCTCTCAGTTTAGTAATACTCTCTCAGTTTAGTAATACTCTCTCGGGTTAGTAATACTCTCTCAGTTTAGTAATACTCTCACAGTTTAGTAATACTCTCTCGGGTTAGTAATACTCTCTCAGTTTAGTAATACTCTCACAGTTTAGTAATACTCTCTCGGGTTAGTAATACTCTCTCAGTTTAGTAATACTCTCTCAGTTGTGTAATAATCTCTCAGTCTAGTAATATTCTCTCAGTTTAGTAATACTCTCTCAGTTTAGTAATACTCTCTCAGTTTAGTAATACTCTCTCAGATGAGTAATAAACTCTCCTTGGAGTAATTTTCTCTCAGTTTAGTAATACTCTCTCAGTTTAGTAATACTCTCTCAGTTTAGAAATATTCTCTCAGTTTAGTAATACTCTCTCAGTTTAGTAATATTCTCTCAGTTTAGTAATACTCTCTCAGGTTAGTAATACTCTCTCGGTTTAGTAATATTCTCTCAATTTAGTAATACTCTCTCAGTTTAGTAATATTCTCTCAGTTTAGTAATACTCTCTCAGTTTAGTAATACTCTCTCGGGTTAGTAATACTCTCTCAGTTTAGTAATACTCTGACAGTTTAGTAATACTCTCTCGGTTTAGTAATATTCTCTCAATTTAGTAATACTCTCTCAGTTTAGTAATATTCTCTCAGCTCTCTCAGTTTAGTAATATTCTCTCAGTTTAGTAATACTCTCTCAGTTTAGTAATACTCTCTCGGGTTAGTAATACTCTCTCAGTTTAGTAATACTCTCACAGTTTAGTAATATTCTCTCAGTTTAGTAATACTCTCTCAGGTTAGTAATACTCTCTCGGTTTAGTAATACTATCTCAGTTTAGTAATATTCTCTCAGCTCTCTCAGTTTAGTAATATTCTCTCAGTTTAGTAATACTCTCTCAGTTTAGTAATACTCTCTCGGGTTAGTAATACTCTCTCAGTTTAGTAATACTCTGACAGTTTAGTAATACTCTCTCGGGTTAGTAATATTCTCTCAGTTTAGTAATATTCTCTCAGTTTAGTAATATTCTCTCAGTTTAGTAATACTCTCACAGCTCTCTCAGTTTAGTAATACTCTCTCAGTTTAGTAACACTCTCTCAGTTTAGTAATACTCTCTCAGTCTAGTAACACTCCCTCCATTGAGTAATATTCTATCAGTTTAGTAATACTCTCTCAGTTTAGTAATACTCTCTCAGTTTAGTAATACTCTCTCGGGTTAGTAATACTCTCTCAGTTTAGTAATACTCTCACAGTTTAGTAATACTCTCTCGGGTTAGTAATACTCTCTCAGTTTAGTAATACTCTCTCGGTTGAGTAATACTTTCTCGGGTTAGTAATACTCTCTAAATTTAGTAATATTCTCTCCGGTGAGTAATATTCTCTCAGTCTAGTAATAATCTCTCAGTCTAGTAATACTCTCTCAGCTCTCTAAGTTTAGTAATATTCGCTCAGTTAGTAATATTCTCTCAGTTTAGTAATACTCTCTCAGTTTAGTAATACTCTGACAGTTTAGTAATACTCTCTCCGGTGAGTAATATTCTCTCAGTTGTGTAATACTCTCTCAGTCTAGTAATAATCTCTCAGTCTAGTAATACTCTCTCAGCTCTCTAAGTTTAGTAATATTCTCTCAGTTAGTAATATTCTCTCGGTTTAGTAATACTCTCTCAGTTTAGTAATACTCTCACAGTTTATTAATACTCTCTCAGTTTAGTAATATTCTCTCAGTTTAGTAATACTCTCTCGGGTTAGTAATACTCTCTCAGTTTAGTAATACTCTCTCGGTTGAGTAATACTCTCACAGTTTATTAATACTCTCTCGGGTTAGTAGTGCTCTCTCAGTGTAGTAATACTCTCTCGGTTGAGTAATACTTTCTCGGGTTAGTGATACTCTCTAAATTTAGTAATATTCTCTCCGGTGAGTAATATTCTCTCAGTTGTGTAATACTCTCTCAGTCTAGTAATACTCTCTCAGTCTAGTAATACTCTCTCAGCTCTCTAAGTTTAGTAATATTCTCTCAGTTAGTAATATTCTCTCAGTTTAGTAATACTCTCTCAGTTTAGTAATACTCTCTCAGTTTAGTAATACTCTCTCAGTTGAGTAATAAACTCTCCTTGGAGTAATTTTCTCTCAGTTTAGTAATACTCTCTCAGTTTAGTAATACTCTCTCAGTTTAGTAATACTCTCTCAGTTTAGAAATATTCTCTCAGTTTAGTAATACTCTCTCAGTTTAGTAATATTCTCTCAGTTTAGTAATACTCTCTCAGGTTAGTAATACTCTCTCGGTTTAGTAATATTCTCTCAATTTAGTAATACTCTCTCAGTTTAGTAATATTCTCTCAGTTTAGTAATACTCTCTCAGTTTAGTAATACTCTCTCGGGTTAGTAATACTCTCTCAGTTTAGTAATACTCTGACAGTTTAGTAATACTCTCTCGGTTTAGTAATATTCTCTCAATTTAGTAATACTCTCTCAGTTTAGTAATATTCTCTCAGCTCTCTCAGTTTAGTAATATTCTCTCAGTTTAGTAATACTCTCTCAGTTTAGTAATACTCTCTCGGGTTAGTAATACTCTCTCAGTTTAGTAATACTCTCACAGTTTAGTAATATTCTCTCGGGTTAGTAATACTCTCTCAGTTTAGTAATACTCTCTCGGTTGAGTAATACTTTCTCGGGTTAGTAATACTCTCTAAATTTAGTAATATTCTCTCCGGTGAGTAATATTCTCTCAGTCTAGTAATAATCTCTCAGTCTAGTAATACTCTCTCAGCTCTCTAAGTTTAGTAATATTCGCTCAGTTAGTAATATTCTCTCAGTTTAGTAATACTCTCTCAGTTTAGTAATACTCTGACAGTTTAGTAATACTCTCTCGGGTTAGTAATATTCTCTCAGTTTAGTAATGTTCTCTCAGTTTAGTAATATTCTCTCAGTTTAGTAATACTCTCTCAGCTCTCTCAGTTTAGTAATACTCTCTCAGTTTAGTAACACTCTCTCAGTTTAGTAATACTCTCTCAGTTTAGTAACACTCTCTCAGTTTAGTAATACTCTCTCAGTCTAGTAACAGTCCCTACATTGAGTAATATTCTATCAGTATAGTAATACTCTCTCAGTTTAGTAATACTCTCTCAGTTTAGTAATACTCTCTCGGGTTAGTAATACTCTCTCAGTTTAGTAATACTCTCACAGTTTAGTAATACTCTCTCGGGTTAGTAATACTCTCTCAGTTTAGTAATAATCTCACAGTTTAGTAATACTCTCTCGGGTTAGTAATACTCTCTCAGTTTAGTAATACTCTCTCAGTTGTGTAATAATCTCTCAGTCTAGTAATATTCTCTCAGTTTAGTAATACTCTCTCAGTTTAGTAATACTCTCTCAGTTTAGTAATACTCTCTCAGTTGAGTAATAAACTCTCCTTGGAGTAATTTTCTCTCAGTTTAGTAATACTCTCTCAGTTTAGTAATACTCTCTCAGTTTAGTAATACTCTCTCAGTTTAGAAATATTCTCTCAGTTTAGTAATACTCTCTCAGTTTAGTAATATTCTCTCAGTTTAGTAATACTCTCTCAGGTTAGTAATACTCTCTCGGTTTAGTAATATTCTCTCAATTTAGTAATACTCTCTCAGTTTAGTAATATTCTCTCAGTTTAGTAATACTCTCTCAGTTTAGTAATAATCTCTCGGGTTAGTAATACTCTCTCAGTTTAGTAATACTCTGACAGTTTAGTAATACTCTCTCGGTTTAGTAATATTCTCTCAATTTAGTAATACTCTCTCAGTTTAGTAATATTCTCTCAGCTCTCTCAGTTTAGTAATATTCTCTCAGTTTAGTAATACTCTCTCAGTTTAGTAATACTCTCTCGGGTTAGTAATACTCTCTCAGTTTAGTAATACTCTCACAGTTTAGTAATATTCTCTCAGTTTAGTAATACTCTCTCAGGTTAGTAATACTCTCTCGGTTTAGTAATATTCTCTCAGTTTAGTAATACTATCTCAGTTTAGTAATATTCTCTCAGCTCTCTCAGTTTAGTAATATTCTCTCAGTTTAGTAATACTCTCTCAGTTTAGTAATACTCTCTCGGGTTAGTAATACTCTCTCAGTTTAGTAATACTCTCTCGGGTTAGTAATACTCTCTCAGTTTAGTAATACTCTGACAGTTTAGTAATACTCTCTCGGGTTAGTAATATTCTCTCAGTTTAGTAATATTCTCTCAGTTTAGTAATACTCTCACAGCTCTCTCAGTTTAGTAATACTCTCTCAGTTTAGTAACACTCTCTCAGTTTAGTAATACTCTCTCAGTCTAGTAACACTCCCTCCATTGAGTAATATTCTATCAGTTTAGTAATACTCTCTCAGTTTACTAATACTCTCTCAGTTTAGTAATACTCTCTCGGGTTAGTAATACTCTCTCAGTTTAGTAATACTCTCACAGTTTAGTAATACTCTCTCGGGTTAGTAATACTCTCTCAGTTTAGTAATACTCTCTCGGTTGAGTAATACTTTCTCGGGTTAGTAATACTCTCTAAATTTAGTAATATTCTCTCCGGTGAGTAATATTCTCTCAGTCTAGTAATAATCTCTCAGTCTAGTAATACTCTCTCAGCTCTCTAAGTTTAGTAATATTCGCTCAGTTAGTAATATTCTCTCAGTTTAGTAATACTCTCTCAGTTTAGTAATACTCTGACAGTTTAGTAATACTCTCTCGGGTTAGTAATATTCTCTCAGTTTAGTAATGTTCTCTCAGTTTAGTAATATTCTCTCAGTTTAGTAATACTCTCTCAGCTCTCTCAGTTTAGTAATACTCTCTCAGTTTAGTAACACTCTCTCAGTTTAGTAATACTCTCTCAGTTTAGTAACACTCTCTCAGTTTAGTAATACTCTCTCAGTCTAGTAACACTCCCTACATTGAGTAATATTCTATCAGTATAGTAATACTCTCTCAGTTTAGTAATACTCTCTCAGTTTAGTAATACTCTCTCGGGTTAGTAATACTCTCTCAGTTTAGTAATACTCTCACAGTTTAGTAATACTCTCTCGGGTTAGTAATACTCTCTCAGTTTAGTAATACTCTCTCAGTTGTGTAATAATCTCTCAGTCTAGTAATAATCTCTCAGTCTAGTAATACTCTCTCAGCTCTCTAAGTTTAGTAATATTCTCTCAGTTAGTAATATTCTCCCAGTTTAGTAATACTCTCTCGGTTTAGTAATACTCTCTCGGTTTAGTAATACTCTCACAGTTTATTAATACTCTCTCAGTTTAGTAATACTCTCTCGGTTTAGTAATACTCTCTCAGTTGAGTAATAATCTCTCCTTGGAGTAATTTTCTCTCAGTTTAGTAATACTCTCTCAGTTTAGTAATATTCTCTCAGTTTAGTAATACTCTCTCAGTTTAGAAATATTCTCTCAGTTTAGTAATACTCTCTCAGTTTAGTAATACTCTCTCGGTTTAGTAATATTCTCTCAGTTTAGTAATACTCTCTCAGTTTAGTAATACTCTCTCAGTTTAGTAATACTCTCTCAGTTGAGTAATAAACTCTCCTTGGAGTAATTTTCTCTCAGTTTAGTAATACTCTCTCAGTTTAGTAATACTCTCTCAGTTTAGTAATACTCTCTCAGTTTAGAAATATTCTCTCAGTTTAGTAATACTCTCTCAGTTTAGTAATATTCTCTCAGTTTAGTAATACTCTCTCAGTTTAGTAATACTCTCTCGGTTTAGTAATATTCTCTCAGTTTAGTAATACTCTCTCAGTTTAGTAATATTCTCTCAGTTTAGTAATACTCTCTCAGTTTAGTAATAATCTCTCGGGTTAGTAATACTCTCTCAGTTTAGTAATACTCTGACAGTTTAGTAATACTCTCTCGGTTTAGTAATATTCTCTCAATTTAGTAATGCTCTCTCAGTTTAGTAATATTCTCTCAGCTCTCTCAGTTTAGTAATATTCTCTCAGTTTAGTAATACTCTCTCAGTTTAGTAATACTCTCTCGGGTTAGTAATACTCTCTCAGTTTAGTAATACTCTCACAGTTTAGTAATATTCTCTCAGTTTAGTAATACTCTCTCAGGTTAGTAATACTCTCTCGGTTTAGTAATATTCTCTCAGTTTAGTAATACTATCTCAGTTTAGTAATATTCTCTCAGCTCTCTCAGTTTAGTAATATTCTCTCAGTTTAGTAATACTCTCTCAGTTTAGTAATACTCTCTCGGGTTAGTAATACTCTCTCAGTTTAGTAATACTCTGACAGTTTAGTAATACTCTCTCGGGTTAGTAATATTCTCTCAGTTTAGTAATATTCTCTCAGTTTAGTAATATTCTCTCAGTTTAGTAATACTCTCACAGCTCTCTCAGTTTAGTAATACTCTCTCAGTTTAGTAACACTCGCTCAGTTTAGTAATACTCTCTCAGTCTAGTAACACTCCCTCCATTGAGTAATATTCTATCAGTTTAGTAATACTCTCTCAGTTTAGTAATACTCTCTCAGTTTAGTAATACTCTCTCGGGTTAGTAATACTCTCTCAGTTTAGTAATACTCTCACAGTTTAGTAATACTCTCTCGGGTTAGTAATACTCTCTCAGTTTAGTGATACTCTCTCGGTTGAGTAATACTTTCTCGGGTTAGTAATACTCTCTAAATTTAGTAATATTCTCTCCGGTGAGTAATATTCTCTCAGTCTAGTAATAATCTCTCAGTCTAGTAATACTCTCTCAGCTCTCTAAGTTTAGTAATATTCGCTCAGTTAGTAATATTCTCTCAGTTTAGTAATACTCTCTCAGTTTAGTAATACTCTGACAGTTTAGTAATACTCTCTCGGGTTAGTAATATTCTCTCAGTTTAGTAATGTTCTCTCAGTTTAGTAATATTCTCTCAGTTTAGTAATACTCTCTCAGCTCTCTCAGTTTAGTAATACTCTCTCAGTTTAGTAACACTCTCTCAGTTTAGTAATACTCTGACAGTTTAGTAATACTCTCTCGGGTTAGTAATATTCTCTCAGTTTAGTAATGTTCTCTCAGTTTAGTAATATTCTCTCAGTTTAGTAATACTCTCTCAGCTCTCTCAGTTTAGTAATACTCTCTCAGTTTAGTAACACTCTCTCAGTTTAGTAATACTCTCTCAGTTTAGTAACACTCTCTCAGTTTAGTAATACTCTCTCAGTCTAGTAACAGTCCCTACATTGAGTAATATTCTATCAGTATAGTAATACTCTCTCAGTTTAGTAATACTCTCTCAGTTTAGTAATACTCTCTCGGGTTAGTAATACTCTCTCAGTTTAGTAATACTCTCACAGTTTAGTAATACTCTCTCGGGTTAGTAATACTCTCTCAGTTTAGTAATACTCTCACAGTTTAGTAATACTCTCTCGGGTTAGTAATACTCTCTCAGTTTAGTAATACTCTCTCAGTTGTGTAATAATCTCTCAGTCTAGTAATATTCTCTCAGTTTAGTAATACTCTCTCAGTTTAGTAATACTCTCTCAGTTTAGTAATACTCTCTCAGTTGAGTAATAAACTCTCCTTGGAGTAATTTTCTCTCAGTTTAGTAATACTCTCTCAGTTTAGTAATACTCTCTCAGTTTAGAAATATTCTCTCAGTTTAGTAATACTCTCTCAGTTTAGTAATATTCTCTCAGTTTAGTAATACTCTCTCAGGTTAGTAATACTCTCTCGGTTTAGTAATATTCTCTCAATTTAGTAATACTCTCTCAGTTTAGTAATATTCTCTCAGTTTAGTAATACTCTCTCAGTTTAGTAATACTCTCTCGGGTTAGTAATACTCTCTCAGTTTAGTAATACTCTGACAGTTTAGTAATACTCTCTCGGTTTAGTAATATTCTCTCAATTTAGTAATACTCTCTCAGTTTAGTAATATTCTCTCAGCTCTCTCAGTTTAGTAATATTCTCTCAGTTTAGTAATACTCTCTCAGTTTAGTAATACTCTCTCGGGTTAGTAATACTCTCTCAGTTTAGTAATACTCTCACAGTTTAGTAATATTCTCTCAGTTTAGTAATACTCTCTCAGGTTAGTAATACTCTCTCGGTTTAGTAATATTCTCTCAGTTTAGTAATACTATCTCAGTTTAGTAATATTCTCTCAGCTCTCTCAGTTTAGTAATATTCTCTCAGTTTAGTAATACTCTCTCAGTTTAGTAATACTCTCTCGGGTTAGTAATACTCTCTCAGTTTAGTAATACTCTGACAGTTTAGTAATACTCTCTCGGGTTAGTAATATTCTCTCAGTTTAGTAATATTCTCTCAGTTTAGTAATATTCTCTCAGTTTAGTAATACTCTCACAGCTCTCTCAGTTTAGTAATACTCTCTCAGTTTAGTAACACTCTCTCAGTTTAGTAATACTCTCTCAGTCTAGTAACACTCCCTCCATTGAGTAATATTCTATCAGTTTAGTAATACTCTCTCAGTTTAGTAATACTCTCTCAGTTTAGTAATACTCTCTCGGGTTAGTAATACTCTCTCAGTTTAGTAATACTCTCACAGTTTAGTAATACTCTCTCGGGTTAGTAATACTCTCTCAGTTTAGTAATACTCTCTCTGTTGAGTAATACTTTCTCGGGTTAGTAATACTCTCTAAATTTAGTAATATTCTCTCCGGTGAGTAATATTCTCTCAGTCTAGTAATAATCTCTCAGTCTAGTAATACTCTCTCAGCTCTCTAAGTTTAGTAATATTCGCTCAGTTAGTAATATTCTCTCAGTTTAGTAATACTCTCTCAGTTTAGTAATACTCTGACAGTTTAGTAATACTCTCTCCGGTGAGTAATATTCTCTCAGTTGTGTAATACTCTCTCAGTCTAGTAATAATCTCTCAGTCTAGTAATACTCTCTCAGCTCTCTAAGTTTAGTAATATTCTCTCAGTTAGTAATATTCTCTCGGTTTAGTAATACTCTCTCAGTTTAGTAATACTCTCACAGTTTATTAATACTCTCTCAGTTTAGTAATATTCTCTCAGTTTAGTAATACTCTCTCGGGTTAGTAATACTCTCTCAGTTTAGTAATACTCTCTCGGTTGAGTAATACTCTCACAGTTTATTAATACTCTCTCGGGTTAGTAGTGCTCTCTCAGTGTAGTAATACTCTCTCGGTTGAGTAATACTTTCTCGGGTTAGTGATACTCTCTAAATTTAGTAATATTCTCTCCGGTGAGTAATATTCTCTCAGTTGTGTAATACTCTCTCAGTCTAGTAATACTCTCTCAGTCTAGTAATACTCTCTCAGCTCTCTAAGTTTAGTAATATTCTCTCAGTTAGTAATATTCTCTCAGTTTAGTAATACTCTCTCAGTTTAGTAATACTCTCTCAGTTTAGTAATACTCTCTCAGTTGAGTAATAAACTCTCCTTGGAGTAATTTTCTCTCAGTTTAGTAATACTCTCTCAGTTTAGTAATACTCTCTCAGTTTAGTAATACTCTCTCAGTTTAGAAATATTCTCTCAGTTTAGTAATACTCTCTCAGTTTAGTAATATTCTCTCAGTTTAGTAATACTCTCTCAGGTTAGTAATACTCTCTCGGTTTAGTAATATTCTCTCAATTTAGTAATACTCTCTCAGTTTAGTAATATTCTCTCAGTTTAGTAATACTCTCTCAGTTTAGTAATACTCTCTCGGGTTAGTAATACTCTCTCAGTTTAGTAATACTCTGACAGTTTAGTAATACTCTCTCGGTTTAGTAATATTCTCTCAATTTAGTAATACTCTCTCAGTTTAGTAATATTCTCTCAGCTCTCTCAGTTTAGTAATATTCTCTCAGTTTAGTAATACTCTCTCAGTTTAGTAATACTCTCTCGGGTTAGTAATACTCTCTCAGTTTAGTAATACTCTCACAGTTTAGTAATATTCTCTCGGGTTAGTAATACTCTCTCAGTTTAGTAATACTCTCTCGGTTGAGTAATACTTTCTCGGGTTAGTAATACTCTCTAAATTTAGTAATATTCTCTCCGGTGAGTAATATTCTCTCAGTCTAGTAATAATCTCTCAGTCTAGTAATACTCTCTCAGCTCTCTAAGTTTAGTAATATTCGCTCAGTTAGTAATATTCTCTCAGTTTAGTAATACTCTCTCAGTTTAGTAATACTCTGACAGTTTAGTAATACTCTCTCGGGTTAGTAATATTCTCTCAGTTTAGTAATGTTCTCTCAGTTTAGTAATATTCTCTCAGTTTAGTAATACTCTCTCAGCTCTCTCAGTTTAGTAATACTCTCTCAGTTTAGTAACACTCTCTCAGTTTAGTAATACTCTCTCAGTTTAGTAACACTCTCTCAGTTTAGTAATACTCTCTCAGTCTAGTAACAGTCCCTACATTGAGTAATATTCTATCAGTATAGTAATACTCTCTCAGTTTAGTAATACTCTCTCAGTTTAGTAATACTCTCTCGGGTTAGTAATACTCTCTCAGTTTAGTAATACTCTCACAGTTTAGTAATACTCTCTCGGGTTAGTAATACTCTCTCAGTTTAGTAATAATCTCACAGTTTAGTAATACTCTCTCGGGTTAGTAATACTCTCTCAGTTTAGTAATACTCTCTCAGTTGTGTAATAATCTCTCAGTCTAGTAATATTCTCTCAGTTTAGTAATACTCTCTCAGTTTAGTAATACTCTCTCAGTTTAGTAATACTCTCTCAGTTGAGTAATAAACTCTCCTTGGAGTAATTTTCTCTCAGTTTAGTAATACTCTCTCAGTTTAGTAATACTCTCTCAGTTTAGTAATACTCTCTCAGTTTAGAAATATTCTCTCAGTTTAGTAATACTCTCTCAGTTTAGTAATATTCTCTCAGTTTAGTAATACTCTCTCAGGTTAGTAATACTCTCTCGGTTTAGTAATATTCTCTCAATTTAGTAATACTCTCTCAGTTTAGTAATATTCTCTCAGTTTAGTAATACTCTCTCAGTTTAGTAATAATCTCTCGGGTTAGTAATACTCTCTCAGTTTAGTAATACTCTGACAGTTTAGTAATACTCTCTCGGTTTAGTAATATTCTCTCAATTTAGTAATACTCTCTCAGTTTAGTAATATTCTCTCAGCTCTCTCAGTTTAGTAATATTCTCTCAGTTTAGTAATACTCTCTCAGTTTAGTAATACTCTCTCGGGTTAGTAATACTCTCTCAGTTTAGTAATACTCTCACAGTTTAGTAATATTCTCTCAGTTTAGTAATACTCTCTCAGGTTAGTAATACTCTCTCGGTTTAGTAATATTCTCTCAGTTTAGTAATACTATCTCAGTTTAGTAATATTCTCTCAGCTCTCTCAGTTTAGTAATATTCTCTCAGTTTAGTAATACTCTCTCAGTTTAGTAATACTCTCTCGGGTTAGTAATACTCTCTCAGTTTAGTAATACTCTCTCGGGTTAGTAATACTCTCTCAGTTTAGTAATACTCTGACAGTTTAGTAATACTCTCTCGGGTTAGTAATATTCTCTCAGTTTAGTAATATTCTCTCAGTTTAGTAATACTCTCACAGCTCTCTCAGTTTAGTAATACTCTCTCAGTTTAGTAACACTCTCTCAGTTTAGTAATACTCTCTCAGTCTAGTAACACTCCCTCCATTGAGTAATATTCTATCAGTTTAGTAATACTCTCTCAGTTTACTAATACTCTCTCAGTTTAGTAATACTCTCTCGGGTTAGTAATACTCTCTCAGTTTAGTAATACTCTCACAGTTTAGTAATACTCTCTCGGGTTAGTAATACTCTCTCAGTTTAGTAATACTCTCTCGGTTGAGTAATACTTTCTCGGGTTAGTAATACTCTCTAAATTTAGTAATATTCTCTCCGGTGAGTAATATTCTCTCAGTCTAGTAATAATCTCTCAGTCTAGTAATACTCTCTCAGCTCTCTAAGTTTAGTAATATTCGCTCAGTTAGTAATATTCTCTCAGTTTAGTAATACTCTCTCAGTTTAGTAATACTCTGACAGTTTAGTAATACTCTCTCGGGTTAGTAATATTCTCTCAGTTTAGTAATGTTCTCTCAGTTTAGTAATATTCTCTCAGTTTAGTAATACTCTCTCAGCTCTCTCAGTTTAGTAATACTCTCTCAGTTTAGTAACACTCTCTCAGTTTAGTAATACTCTCTCAGTTTAGTAACACTCTCTCAGTTTAGTAATACTCTCTCAGTCTAGTAACACTCCCTACATTGAGTAATATTCTATCAGTATAGTAATACTCTCTCAGTTTAGTAATACTCTCTCAGTTTAGTAATACTCTCTCGGGTTAGTAATACTCTCTCAGTTTAGTAATACTCTCACAGTTTAGTAATACTCTCTCGGGTTAGTAATACTCTCTCAGTTTAGTAATACTCTCTCAGTTGTGTAATAATCTCTCAGTCTAGTAATAATCTCTCAGTCTAGTAATACTCTCTCAGCTCTCTAAGTTTAGTAATATTCTCTCAGTTAGTAATATTCTCCCAGTTTAGTAATACTCTCTCGGTTTAGTAATACTCTCTCGGTTTAGTAATACTCTCACAGTTTATTAATACTCTCTCAGTTTAGTAATACTCTCTCGGTTTAGTAATACTCTCTCAGTTGAGTAATAATCTCTCCTTGGAGTAATTTTCTCTCAGTTTAGTAATACTCTCTCAGTTTAGTAATATTCTCTCAGTTTAGTAATACTCTCTCAGTTTAGAAATATTCTCTCAGTTTAGTAATACTCTCTCAGTTTAGTAATACTCTCTCGGTTTAGTAATATTCTCTCAGTTTAGTAATACTCTCTCAGTTTAGTAATATTCTCTCAGTTTAGTAATACTCTCTCGGTTTAGTAATACTCTCTCGGGTTAGCAATACTCTCTCAGTTTAGTAATACTCTGACAGTTTAGTAATACTCTCTCGGGTTAGTAATATTCTCTCAGTTTAGTAATATTCTCTCAGTTTAGTAATATTCTCTCAGTTTAGTACTACTCTCTCAGCTCTCTCAGTTTAGTAATACTCTCTCAGTTTAGTAACACTCTCTCAGTTTAGTAATACTCTCTCAGTTTAGTAACACTCTCTCAGTTTAGTAATACTCTCTCAGTTGAGTAATACTATCTCAGTCTAGTAACACTCTCTCAGTTTAGTAATACTCTCTCAGTTTAGTAATATTCTCTCAGTTTAGTGATACTCTCTCAGCTCTCTCAGTTTAGTAATACTCTCTCAGTTTAGTAACACTCTCTCAGTTTAGTAATACTCTCTCAGTCTAGTAACACTCCCTCCATTGAGTAATATTCTGTCAGTTTAGTAATACTCTCTCAGTTAAGTAATACTCTCTCAGTTTAGTAATACTCTCTCGGGTTAGTAATACTCTCTCAGTTTAGTAATACTCTCACAGTTTAGTAATACTCTCTCGGGTTAGTAATACTCTCTCAGTTTAGTAATACTCTCTCGGTTGAGTAATACTTTCTCGGGTTAGTAATACTCTCTAAATTTAGTAATATTCTCTCCGATGAGTAATATTCTCTCGGTTGTGTAATACTCTCTCAGTCTAGTAATAATCTCTCAGTCTAGTAATACTCTCTCAGCTCTCTAAGTTTAGTAATATTCTCTCAGTTAGTAATATTCTCCCAGTTTAGTAATACTCTCTCGGTTTAGTAATACTCTCTCGGTTTAGTAATACTCTCACAGTTTATTAATACTCTCTCAGTTTAGTAATACTCTCTCGGTTTAGTAATACTCTCTCAGTTTAGTAATACTCTCTCGGGTTAGTGATACTCTCTCAGTTTAGTAATACTCTGACAGTTTAGTAATACTCTCTCGGGTTAGTAATATTCTCTCAGTTTAGTAATATTCTTTCAGTTTAGTAATATTCTCTCAGTTTAGTAATACTCTCACAGCTCTCTCAGTTTAGTAATACTCTCTCAGTTTAGTAACACTCTCTCAGTTTAGTAATACTCTCTCAGTCTAGTAACACTCCCTCCATTGAGTAATATTCTATCAGTTTAGTAATACTCTCTCAGTTTAGTAATACTCTCTCAGTTTAGTAATACTCTCTCGGGTTAGTAATACTCTCTCAGTTTAGTAATACTCTCACAGTTTAGTAATACTCTCTCGGGTTAGTAATACTCTCTCAGTTTAGTAATACTCTCTCGGTTGAGTAATACTTTCTCGGGTTAGTAATACTCTCTAAATTTAGTAATATTCTCTCCGGTGAGTAATATTCTCTCAGTCTAGTAATAATCTCTCAGTCTAGTAATACTCTCTCAGCTCTCTAAGTTTAGTAATATTCGCTCAGTTAGTAATATTCTCTCAGTTTAGTAATACTCTCTCAGTTTAGTAATACTCTGACAGTTTAGTAATACTCTCTTGGGTTAGTAATATTCTCTCAGTTTAGTAATGTTCTCTCAGTTTAGTAATATTCTCTCAGTTTAGTAATACTCTCTCAGCTCTCTCAGTTTAGTAATACTCTCTCAGTTTAGTAACACTCTCTCAGTTTAGTAATACTCTCTCAGTCTAGTAACACTCCCTCCATTGAGTAATATTCTGTCAGTTTAGTAATACTCTCTCAGTTAAGTAATACTCTCTCGGTTTAGTAATATTCTCTCAGTTTAGTAATACTCTCTCAGTTTAGTAATATTCTCTCAGTTTAGTAATACTCTCTCGGTTTAGTAATACTCTCTCGGGTTAGCAATACTCTCTCAGTTTAGTAATACTCTGACAGTTTAGTAATACTCTCTCGGGTTAGTAATATTCTCTCAGTTTAGTAATATTCTCTCAGTTTAGTAATATTCTCTCAGTTTAGTACTACTCTCTCAGCTCTCTCAGTTTAGTAATACTCTCTCAGTTTAGTAACACTCTCTCAGTTTAATAATACTCTCTCAGTCCAGTAACACTCTCTCAGTTTAGTAATACTCTCTCAGTTGAGTAATACTATCTCAGTCTAGTAACACTCTCTCAGTTTAGTAATACTCTCTCAGTTTAGTAATATTCTCTCAGTTTAGTGATACTCTCTCAGCTCTCTCAGTTTAGTAATACTCTCTCAGTTTAGTAACACTCTCTCAGTTTAGTAATACTCTCTCAGTCTAGTAACACTCCCTCCATTGAGTAATATTCTATCAGTTTAGTAATACTCTCTCAGTTAAGTAATACTCTCTCAGTTTAGTAATACTCTCTCGGGTTAGTAATACTCTCTCAGTTTAGTAATACTCTCACAGTTTAGTAATACTCTCTCGGGTTAGTAATACTCTCTCAGTTTAGTAATACTCTCTCGGTTGAGTAATACTTTCTCGGGTTAGTAATACTCTCTAAATTTAGTAATATTCTCTCCGATGAGTAATATTCTCTCGGTTGTGTAATACTCTCTCAGTCTAGTAATAATCTCTCAGTCTAGTAATACTCTCTCAGCTCTCTAAGTTTAGTAATATTCTCTCAGTTAGTAATATTCTCCCAGTTTAGTAATACTCTCTCGGTTTAGTAATACTCTCTCGGTTTAGTAATACTCTCACAGTTTATTAATACTCTCTCAGTTTAGTAATACTCTCTCAGTTTAGTAATACTCTCTCAGTTTAGTAATACTCTCTCAGTTTAGTAATATTCTCTCAGTTTAGTAATACTCTCTCAGTTTAGTAATACTCTCTCGGGTTAGTAATATTCTCTCAGTTTAGTAATACTCTCTCAGTTTAGTAATATTCTCTCAGTTTAGTAATACTCTCACAGCTCTCTCAGTTTAGTAATACTCTCTCAGTTTAGTAACACTCTCTCAGTTTAGTAATACTCTCTCAGTCTAGTAACACTCCCTCCATTGAGTAATATTCTATCAGTTTAGTAATACTCTCTCAGTTTAGTAATACTCTCTCAGTTTAGTAATACTCTCTCGGGTTAGTAATACTCTCTCAGTTTAGTAATACTCTCACAGTTTAGTAATACTCTCTCGGGTTAGTAATACTCTCTCAGTTTAGTAATACTCTCTCGGTTGAGTAATACTTTCTCGGGTTAGTAATACTCTCTAAATTTAGTAATATTCTCTCCGGTGAGTAATATTCTCTCAGTCTAGTAATAATCTCTCAGTCTAGTAATACTCTCTCAGCTCTCTAAGTTTAGTAATATTCGCTCAGTTAGTAATATTCTCTCAGTTTAGTAATACTCTCTCAGTTTAGTAATACTCTGACAGTTTAGTAATACTCTCTTGGGTTAGTAATATTCTCTCAGTTTAGTAATGTTCTCTCAGTTTAGTAATATTCTCTCAGTTTAGTAATACTCTCTCAGCTCTCTCAGTTTAGTAATACTCTCTCAGTTTAGTAACACTCTCTCAGTTTAGTAATACTCTGACAGTTTAGTAATACTCTCTCGGGTTAGTAATATTCTCTCAGTTTAGTAATGTTCTCTCAGTTTAGTAATATTCTCTCAGTTTAGTAATACTCTCTCAGCTCTCTCAGTTTAGTAATACTCTCTCAGTTTAGTAACACTCTCTCAGTTTAGTAATACTCTCTCAGTTTAGTAACACTCTCTCAGTTTAGTAATACTCTCTCAGTCTAGTAACAGTCCCTACATTGAGTAATATTCTATCAGTATAGTAATACTCTCTCAGTTTAGTAATACTCTCTCAGTTTAGTAATACTCTCTCGGGTTAGTAATACTCTCTCAGTTTAGTAATACTCTCACAGTTTAGTAATACTCTCTCGGGTTAGTAATACTCTCTCAGTTTAGTAATACTCTCACAGTTTAGTAATACTCTCTCGGGTTAGTAGTGCTCTCTCAGTGTAGTAATACTCTCTCGGTTGAGTAATACTTTCTCGGGTTAGTGATACTCTCTAAATTTAGTAATATTCTCTCCGGTGAGTAATATTCTCTCAGTTGTGTAATACTCTCTCAGTCTAGTAATACTCTCTCAGTCTAGTAATACTCTCTCAGCTCTCTAAGTTTAGTAATATTCTCTCAGTTAGTAATATTCTCTCAGTTTAGTAATACTCTCTCAGTTTAGTAATACTCTCTCAGTTTAGTAATACTCTCTCAGTTGAGTAATAAACTCTCCTTGGAGTAATTTTCTCTCAGTTTAGTAATACTCTCTCAGTTTAGTAATACTCTCTCAGTTTAGTAATACTCTCTCAGTTTAGAAATATTCTCTCAGTTTAGTAATACTCTCTCAGTTTAGTAATATTCTCTCAGTTTAGTAATACTCTCTCAGGTTAGTAATACTCTCTCGGTTTAGTAATATTCTCTCAATTTAGTAATACTCTCTCAGTTTAGTAATATTCTCTCAGTTTAGTAATACTCTCTCAGTTTAGTAATACTCTATCGGGTTAGTAATACTCTCTCAGTTTAGTAATACTCTGACAGTTTAGTAATACTCTCTCGGTTTAGTAATATTCTCTCAATTTAGTAATACTCTCTCAGTTTAGTAATATTCTCTCAGCTCTCTCAGTTTAGTAATATTCTCTCAGTTTAGTAATACTCTCTCAGTTTAGTAATACTCTCTCGGGTTAGTAATACTCTCTCAGTTTAGTAATACTCTCACAGTTTAGTAATATTCTCTCGGGTTAGTAATACTCTCTCAGTTTAGTAATACTCTCTCGGTTGAGTAATACTTTCTCGGGTTAGTAATACTCTCTAAATTTAGTAATATTCTCTCCGGTGAGTAATATTCTCTCAGTCTAGTAATAATCTCTCAGTCTAGTAATACTCTCTCAGCTCTCTAAGTTTAGTAATATTCGCTCAGTTAGTAATATTCTCTCAGTTTAGTAATACTCTCTCAGTTTAGTAATACTCTCTCAGTTTAGTAATACTCTCTCAGTTTAGTAATACTCTCTCAGTTTAGTAATGTTCTCTCAGTTTAGTAATATTCTCTCAGTTTAGTAATACTCTCTCAGCTCTCTCAGTTTAGTAATACTCTCTCAGTTTAGTAACACTCTCTCAGTTTAGTAATACTCTCTCAGTTTAGTAACACTCTCTCAGTTTAGTAATACTCTCTCAGTCTAGTAACAGTCCCTACATTGAGTAATATTCTATCAGTATAGTAATACTCTCTCAGTTTAGTAATACTCTCTCAGTTTAGTAATACTCTCTCGGGTTAGTAATACTCTCTCAGTTTAGTAATACTCTCACAGTTTAGTAATACTCTCTCGGGTTAGTAATACTCTCTCAGTTTAGTAATAATCTCACAGTTTAGTAATACTCTCTCGGGTTAGTAATACTCTCTCAGTTTAGTAATACTCTCTCAGTTGTGTAATAATCTCTCAGTCTAGTAATATTCTCTCAGTTTAGTAATACTCTCTCAGTTTAGTAATACTCTCTCAGTTTAGTAATACTCTCTCAGTTGAGTAATAAACTCTCCTTGGAGTAATTTTCTCTCAGTTTAGTAATACTCTCTCAGTTTAGTAATACTCTCTCAGTTTAGTAATACTCTCTCAGTTTAGAAATATTCTCTCAGTTTAGTAATACTCTCTCAGTTTAGTAATATTCTCTCAGTTTAGTAATACTCTCTCAGGTTAGTAATACTCTCTCGGTTTAGTAATATTCTCTCAATTTAGTAATACTCTCTCAGTTTAGTAATATTCTCTCAGTTTAGTAATACTCTCTCAGTTTAGTAATAATCTCTCGGGTTAGTAATACTCTCTCAGTTTAGTAATACTCTGACAGTTTAGTAATACTCTCTCGGTTTAGTAATATTCTCTCAATTTAGTAATACTCTCTCAGTTTAGTAATATTCTCTCAGCTCTCTCAGTTTAGTAATATTCTCTCAGTTTAGTAATACTCTCTCAGTTTTGTAATACTCTCTCGGGTTAGTAATACTCTCTCAGTTTAGTAATACTCTCACAGTTTAGTAATATTCTCTCAGTTTAGTAATACTCTCTCAGGTTAGTAATACTCTCTCGGTTTAGTAATATTCTCTCAGTTTAGTAATACTATCTCAGTTTAGTAATATTCTCTCAGCTCTCTCAGTTTAGTAATATTCTCTCAGTTTAGTAATACTCTCTCAGTTTAGTAATACTCTCTCGGGTTAGTAATACTCTCTCAGTTTAGTAATACTCTCTCGGGTTAGTAATACTCTCTCAGTTTAGTAATACTCTGACAGTTTAGTAATACTCTCTCGGGTTAGTAATATTCTCTCAGTTTAGTAATACTCTCTCAGTTTAGTAATACTCTCTCAGTTTAGTAATACTCTCTCGGGTTAGTAATACTCTCTCAGTTTAGTAATACTCTCACAGTTTAGTAATACTCTCTCGGGTTAGTAATACTCTCTCAGTTTAGTAATACTCTCACAGTTTAGTAATACTCTCTCGGGTTAGTAGTGCTCTCTCAGTGTAGTAATACTCTCTCGGTTGAGTAATACTTTCTCGGGTTAGTGATACTCTCTAAATTTAGTAATATTCTCTCCGGTGAGTAATATTCTCTCAGTTGTGTAATACTCTCTCAGTCTAGTAATACTCTCTCAGTCTAGTAATACTCTCTCAGCTCTCTAAGTTTAGTA
This sequence comes from Salvelinus alpinus, assembly GCF_045679555.1. Classification (NCBI taxonomy): domain Eukaryota; kingdom Metazoa; phylum Chordata; class Actinopteri; order Salmoniformes; family Salmonidae; genus Salvelinus; species Salvelinus alpinus. The sequence continues at coordinate 43,041 of NW_027256059.1, forward strand.
ATATTCTCTCAGTTAGTAATATTCTCTCAGTTTAGTAATACTCTCTCAGTTTAGTAATACTCTCTCAGTTTAGTAATACTCTCTCAGTTGAGTAATAAACTCTCCTTGGAGTAATTTTCTCTCAGTTTAGTAATACTCTCTCAGTTTAGTAATACTCTCTCAGTTTAGTAATACTCTCTCAGTTTAGAAATATTCTCTCAGTTTAGTAATACTCTCTCAGTTTAGTAATATTCTCTCAGTTTAGTAATACTCTCTCAGGTTAGTAATACTCTCTCGGTTTAGTAATATTCTCTCAATTTAGTAATACTCTCTCAGTTTAGTAATATTCTCTCAGTTTAGTAATACTCTCTCAGTTTAGTAATACTCTATCGGGTTAGTAATACTCTCTCAGTTTAGTAATACTCTGACAGTTTAGTAATACTCTCTCGGTTTAGTAATATTCTCTCAATTTAGTAATACTCTCTCAGTTTAGTAATATTCTCTCAGCTCTCTCAGTTTAGTAATATTCTCTCAGTTTAGTAATACTCTCTCAGTTTAGTAATACTCTCTCGGGTTAGTAATACTCTCTCAGTTTAGTAATACTCTCACAGTTTAGTAATATTCTCTCGGGTTAGTAATACTCTCTCAGTTTAGTAATACTCTCTCGGTTGAGTAATACTTTCTCGGGTTAGTAATACTCTCTAAATTTAGTAATATTCTCTCCGGTGAGTAATATTCTCTCAGTCTAGTAATAATCTCTCAGTCTAGTAATACTCTCTCAGCTCTCTAAGTTTAGTAATATTCGCTCAGTTAGTAATATTCTCTCAGTTTAGTAATACTCTCTCAGTTTAGTAATACTCTGACAGTTTAGTAATACTCTCTCGGGTTAGTAATATTCTCTCAGTTTAGTAATGTTCTCTCAGTTTAGTAATATTCTCTCAGTTTAGTAATACTCTCTCAGCTCTCTCAGTTTAGTAATACTCTCTCAGTTTAGTAACACTCTCTCAGTTTAGTAATACTCTCTCAGTTTAGTAACACTCTCTCAGTTTAGTAATACTCTCTCAGTCTAGTAACAGTCCCTACATTGAGTAATATTCTATCAGTATAGTAATACTCTCTCAGTTTAGTAATACTCTCTCAGTTTAGTAATACTCTCTCGGGTTAGTAATACTCTCTCAGTTTAGTAATACTCTCACAGTTTAGTAATACTCTCTCGGGTTAGTAATACTCTCTCAGTTTAGTAATAATCTCACAGTTTAGTAATACTCTCTCGGGTTAGTAATACTCTCTCAGTTTAGTAATACTCTCTCAGTTGTGTAATAATCTCTCAGTCTAGTAATATTCTCTCAGTTTAGTAATACTCTCTCAGTTTAGTAATACTCTCTCAGTTTAGTAATACTCTCTCAGTTGAGTAATAAACTCTCCTTGGAGTAATTTTCTCTCAGTTTAGTAATACTCTCTCAGTTTAGTAATACTCTCTCAGTTTAGTAATACTCTCTCAGTTTAGAAATATTCTCTCAGTTTAGTAATACTCTCTCAGTTTAGTAATATTCTCTCAGTTTAGTAATACTCTCTCAGGTTAGTAATACTCTCTCGGTTTAGTAATATTCTCTCAATTTAGTAATACTCTCTCAGTTTAGTAATATTCTCTCAGTTTAGTAATACTCTCTCAGTTTAGTAATAATCTCTCGGGTTAGTAATACTCTCTCAGTTTAGTAATACTCTGACAGTTTAGTAATACTCTCTCGGTTTAGTAATATTCTCTCAATTTAGTAATACTCTCTCAGTTTAGTAATATTCTCTCAGCTCTCTCAGTTTAGTAATATTCTCTCAGTTTAGTAATACTCTCTCAGTTTTGTAATACTCTCTCGGGTTAGTAATACTCTCTCAGTTTAGTAATACTCTCACAGTTTAGTAATATTCTCTCAGTTTAGTAATACTCTCTCAGGTTAGTAATACTCTCTCGGTTTAGTAATATTCTCTCAGTTTAGTAATACTATCTCAGTTTAGTAATATTCTCTCAGCTCTCTCAGTTTAGTAATATTCTCTCAGTTTAGTAATACTCTCTCAGTTTAGTAATACTCTCTCGGGTTAGTAATACTCTCTCAGTTTAGTAATACTCTCTCGGGTTAGTAATACTCTCTCAGTTTAGTAATACTCTGACAGTTTAGTAATACTCTCTCGGGTTAGTAATATTCTCTCAGTTTAGTAATATTCTCTCAGTTTAGTAATATTCTCTCAGTTTAGTAATACTCTCACAGCTCTCTCAGTTTAGTAATACTCTCTCAGTTTAGTAACACTCTCTCAGTTTAGTAATACTCTCTCAGTCTAGTAACACTCCCTCCATTGAGTAATATTCTATCAGTTTAGTAATACTCTCTCAGTTTACTAATACTCTCTCAGTTTAGTAATACTCTCTCGGGTTAGTAATACTCTCTCAGTTTAGTAATACTCTCACAGTTTAGTAATACTCTCTCGGGTTAGTAATACTCTCTCAGTTTAGTAATACTCTCTCGGTTGAGTAATACTTTCTCGGGTTAGTAATACTCTCTAAATTTAGTAATATTCTCTCCGGTGAGTAATATTCTCTCAGTCTAGTAATAATCTCTCAGTCTAGTAATACTCTCTCAGCTCTCTAAGTTTAGTAATATTCGCTCAGTTAGTAATATTCTCTCAGTTTAGTAATACTCTCTCAGTTTAGTAATACTCTGACAGTTTAGTAATACTCTCTCGGGTTAGTAATATTCTCTCAGTTTAGTAATGTTCTCTCAGTTTAGTAATATTCTCTCAGTTTAGTAATACTCTCTCAGCTCTCTCAGTTTAGTAATACTCTCTCAGTTTAGTAACACTCTCTCAGTTTAGTAATACTCTCTCAGTTTAGTAACACTCTCTCAGTTTAGTAATACTCTCTCAGTCTAGTAACACTCCCTACATTGAGTAATATTCTATCAGTATAGTAATACTCTCTCAGTTTAGTAATACTCTCTCAGTTTAGTAATACTCTCTCGGGTTAGTAATACTCTCTCAGTTTAGTAATACTCTCACAGTTTAGTAATACTCTCTCGGGTTAGTAATACTCTCTCAGTTTAGTAATACTCTCTCAGTTGTGTAATAATCTCTCAGTCTAGTAATAATCTCTCAGTCTAGTAATACTCTCTCAGCTCTCTAAGTTTAGTAATATTCTCTCAGTTAGTAATATTCTCCCAGTTTAGTAATACTCTCTCGGTTTAGTAATACTCTCTCGGTTTAGTAATACTCTCACAGTTTATTAATACTCTCTCAGTTTAGTAATACTCTCTCGGTTTAGTAATACTCTCTCAGTTGAGTAATAATCTCTCCTTGGAGTAATTTTCTCTCAGTTTAGTAATACTCTCTCAGTTTAGTAATATTCTCTCAGTTTAGTAATACTCTCTCAGTTTAGAAATATTCTCTCAGTTTAGTAATACTCTCTCAGTTTAGTAATACTCTCTCGGTTTAGTAATATTCTCTCAGTTTAGTAATACTCTCTCAGTTTAGTAATATTCTCTCAGTTTAGTAATACTCTCTCGGTTTAGTAATACTCTCTCGGGTTAGCAATACTCTCTCAGTTTAGTAATACTCTGACAGTTTAGTAATACTCTCTCGGGTTAGTAATATTCTCTCAGTTTAGTAATATTCTCTCAGTTTAGTAATATTCTCTCAGTTTAGTACTACTCTCTCAGCTCTCTCAGTTTAGTAATACTCTCTCAGTTTAGTAATACTCTCACAGTTTAGTAATACTCTCTCGGGTTAGTAATACTCTCTCAGTTTAGTAATACTCTCTCGGTTGAGTAATACTTTCTCGGGTTAGTAATACTCTCTAAATTTAGTAATATTCTCTCCGGTGAGTAATATTCTCTCAGTCTAGTAATAATCTCTCAGTCTAGTAATACTCTCTCAGCTCTCTAAGTTTAGTAATATTCGCTCAGTTAGTAATATTCTCTCAGTTTAGTAATACTCTCTCAGTTTAGTAATACTCTGACAGTTTAGTAATACTCTCTCGGGTTAGTAATATTCTCTCAGTTTAGTAATGTTCTCTCAGTTTAGTAATATTCTCTCAGTTTAGTAATACTCTCTCAGCTCTCTCAGTTTAGTAATACTCTCTCAGTTTAGTAATACTCTCTCAGTTTAGTAATACTCTCTCAGTTTAGTAACACTCTCTCAGTTTAGTAATACTCTCTCAGTCTAGTAACAGTCCCTACATTGAGTAATATTCTATCAGTATAGTAATACTCTCTCAGTTTAGTAATACTCTCTCAGTTTAGTAATACTCTCTCGGGTTAGTAATACTCTCTCAGTTTAGTAATACTCTCACAGTTTAGTAATACTCTCTCGGGTTAGTAATACTCTCTCAGTTTAGTAATAATCTCACAGTTTAGTAATACTCTCTCGGGTTAGTAATACTCTCTCAGTTTAGTAATACTCTCTCAGTTGTGTAATAATCTCTCAGTCTAGTAATATTCTCTCAGTTTAGTAATACTCTCTCAGTTTAGTAATACTCTCTCAGTTTAGTAATACTCTCTCAGTTGAGTAATAAACTCTCCTTGGAGTAATTTTCTCTCAGTTTAGTAATACTCTCTCAGTTTAGTAATACTCTCTCAGTTTAGTAATACTCTCTCAGTTTAGAAATATTCTCTCAGTTTAGTAATACTCTCTCAGTTTAGTAATATTCTCTCAGTTTAGTAATACTCTCTCAGGTTAGTAATACTCTCTCGGTTTAGTAATATTCTCTCAATTTAGTAATACTCTCTCAGTTTAGTAATATTCTCTCAGTTTAGTAATACTCTCTCAGTTTAGTAATAATCTCTCGGGTTAGTAATACTCTCTCAGTTTAGTAATACTCTGACAGTTTAGTAATACTCTCTCGGTTTAGTAATATTCTCTCAATTTAGTAATACTCTCTCAGTTTAGTAATATTCTCTCAGCTCTCTCAGTTTAGTAATATTCTCTCAGTTTAGTAATACTCTCTCAGTTTTGTAATACTCTCTCGGGTTAGTAATACTCTCTCAGTTTAGTAATACTCTCACAGTTTAGTAATATTCTCTCAGTTTAGTAATACTCTCTCAGGTTAGTAATACTCTCTCGGTTTAGTAATATTCTCTCAGTTTAGTAATACTATCTCAGTTTAGTAATATTCTCTCAGCTCTCTCAGTTTAGTAATATTCTCTCAGTTTAGTAATACTCTCTCAGTTTAGTAATACTCTCTCGGGTTAGTAATACTCTCTCAGTTTAGTAATACTCTCTCGGGTTAGTAATACTCTCTCAGTTTAGTAATACTCTGACAGTTTAGTAATACTCTCTCGGGTTAGTAATATTCTCTCAGTTTAGTAATATTCTCTCAGTTTAGTAATATTCTCTCAGTTTAGTAATACTCTCACAGCTCTCTCAGTTTAGTAATACTCTCTCAGTTTAGTAACACTCTCTCAGTTTAGTAATACTCTCTCAGTCTAGTAACACTCCCTCCATTGAGTAATATTCTATCAGTTTAGTAATACTCTCTCAGTTTACTAATACTCTCTCAGTTTAGTAATACTCTCTCGGGTTAGTAATACTCTCTCAGTTTAGTAATACTCTCACAGTTTAGTAATACTCTCTCGGGTTAGTAATACTCTCTCAGTTTAGTAATACTCTCTCGGTTGAGTAATACTTTCTCGGGTTAGTAATACTCTCTAAATTTAGTAATATTCTCTCCGGTGAGTAATATTCTCTCAGTCTAGTAATAATCTCTCAGTCTAGTAATACTCTCTCAGCTCTCTAAGTTTAGTAATATTCGCTCAGTTAGTAATATTCTCTCAGTTTAGTAATACTCTCTCAGTTTAGTAATACTCTGACAGTTTAGTAATACTCTCTCGGGTTAGTAATATTCTCTCAGTTTAGTAATGTTCTCTCAGTTTAGTAATATTCTCTCAGTTTAGTAATACTCTCTCAGCTCTCTCAGTTTAGTAATACTCTCTCAGTTTAGTAACACTCTCTCAGTTTAGTAATACTCTCTCAGTTTAGTAACACTCTCTCAGTTTAGTAATACTCTCTCAGTCTAGTAACACTCCCTACATTGAGTAATATTCTATCAGTATAGTAATACTCTCTCAGTTTAGTAATACTCTCTCAGTTTAGTAATACTCTCTCGGGTTAGTAATACTCTCTCAGTTTAGTAATACTCTCACAGTTTAGTAATACTCTCTCGGGTTAGTAATACTCTCTCAGTTTAGTAATACTCTCTCAGTTGTGTAATAATCTCTCAGTCTAGTAATAATCTCTCAGTCTAGTAATACTCTCTCAGCTCTCTAAGTTTAGTAATATTCTCTCAGTTAGTAATATTCTCCCAGTTTAGTAATACTCTCTCGGTTTAGTAATACTCTCTCGGTTTAGTAATACTCTCACAGTTTATTAATACTCTCTCAGTTTAGTAATACTCTCTCGGTTTAGTAATACTCTCTCAGTTGAGTAATAATCTCTCCTTGGAGTAATTTTCTCTCAGTTTAGTAATACTCTCTCAGTTTAGTAATATTCTCTCAGTTTAGTAATACTCTCTCAGTTTAGAAATATTCTCTCAGTTTAGTAATACTCTCTCAGTTTAGTAATACTCTCTCGGTTTAGTAATATTCTCTCAGTTTAGTAATACTCTCTCAGTTTAGTAATATTCTCTCAGTTTAGTAATACTCTCTCGGTTTAGTAATACTCTCTCGGGTTAGCAATACTCTCTCAGTTTAGTAATACTCTGACAGTTTAGTAATACTCTCTCGGGTTAGTAATATTCTCTCAGTTTAGTAATATTCTCTCAGTTTAGTAATACTCTCTCAGTTTAGTACTACTCTCTCAGTTTAGTAATACTCTCTCAGTTTAGTAACACTCTCTCAGTTTAATAATACTCTCTCAGTCCAGTAACACTCTCTCAGTTTAGTAATACTCTCTCAGTTGAGTAATACTATCTCAGTCTAGTAACACTCTCTCAGTTTAGTAATACTCTCTCAGTTTAGTAATATTCTCTCAGTTTAGTGATACTCTCTCAGCTCTCTCAGTTTAGTAATACTCTCTCAGTTTAGTAACACTCTCTCAGTTTAGTAATACTCTCTCAGTCTAGTAACACTCCCTCCATTGAGTAATATTCTGTCAGTTTAGTAATACTCTCTCAGTTAAGTAATACTCTCTCAGTTTAGTAATACTCTCTCGGGTTAGTAATACTCTCTCAGTTTAGTAATACTCTCACAGTTTAGTAATACTCTCTCGGGTTAGTAATACTCTCTCAGTTTAGTAATACTCTCTCGGTTGAGTAATACTTTCTCGGGTTAGTAATACTCTCTAAATTTAGTAATATTCTCTCCGATGAGTAATATTCTCTCGGTTGTGTAATACTCTCTCAGTCTAGTAATAATCTCTCAGTCTAGTAATACTCTCTCAGCTCTCTAAGTTTAGTAATATTCTCTCAGTTAGTAATATTCTCCCAGTTTAGTAATACTCTCTCGGTTTAGTAATACTCTCTCGGTTTAGTAATACTCTCACAGTTTATTAATACTCTCTCAGTTTAGTAATACTCTCTCGGTTTAGTAATACTCTCTCAGTTTAGTAATACTCTCTCGGGTTAGTGATACTCTCTCAGTTTAGTAATACTCTGACAGTTTAGTAATACTCTCTCGGGTTAGTAATATTCTCTCAGTTTAGTAATATTCTCTCAGTTTAGTAATATTCTCTCAGTTTAGTAATACTCTCACAGCTCTCTCAGTTTAGTAATACTCTCTCAGTTTAGTAACACTCTCTCAGTTTAGTAATACTCTCTCAGTCTAGTAACACTCCCTCCATTGAGTAATATTCTATCAGTTTAGTAATACTCTCTCAGTTTAGTAATACTCTCTCAGTTTAGTAATACTCTCTCGGGTTAGTAATACTCTCTCAGTTTAGTAATACTCTCACAGTTTAGTAATACTCTCTCGGGTTAGTAATACTCTCTCAGTTTAGTAATACTCTCTCGGTTGAGTAATACTTTCTCGGGTTAGTAATACTCTCTAAATTTAGTAATATTCTCTCCGGTGAGTAATATTCTCTCAGTCTAGTAATAATCTCTCAGTCTAGTAATACTCTCTCAGCTCTCTAAGTTTAGTAATATTCGCTCAGTTAGTAATATTCTCTCAGTTTAGTAATACTCTCTCAGTTTAGTAATACTCTGACAGTTTAGTAATACTCTCTTGGGTTAGTAATATTCTCTCAGTTTAGTAATGTTCTCTCAGTTTAGTAATATTCTCTCAGTTTAGTAATACTCTCTCAGCTCTCTCAGTTTAGTAATACTCTCTCAGTTTAGTAACACTCTCTCAGTTTAGTAATACTCTGACAGTTTAGTAATACTCTCTCGGGTTAGTAATATTCTCTCAGTTTAGTAATGTTCTCTCAGTTTAGTAATATTCTCTCAGTTTAGTAATACTCTCTCAGCTCTCTCAGTTTAGTAATACTCTCTCAGTTTAGTAACACTCTCTCAGTTTAGTAATACTCTCTCAGTTTAGTAACACTCTCTCAGTTTAGTAATACTCTCTCAGTCTAGTAACAGTCCCTACATTGAGTAATATTCTATCAGTATAGTAATACTCTCTCAGTTTAGTAATACTCTCTCAGTTTAGTAATACTCTCTCGGGTTAGTAATACTCTCTCAGTTTAGTAATACTCTCACAGTTTAGTAATACTCTCTCGGGTTAGTAATACTCTCTCAGTTTAGTAATACTCTCACAGTTTAGTAATACTCTCTCGGGTTAGTAATACTCTCTCAGTTTAGTAATACTCTCTCAGTTGTGTAATAATCTCTCAGTCTAGTAATATTCTCTCAGTTTAGTAATACTCTCTCAGTTTAGTAATACTCTCTCAGTTTAGTAATACTCTCTCAGTTGAGTAATAAACTCTCCTTGGAGTAATTTTCTCTCAGTTTAGTAATACTCTCTCAGTTTAGTAATACTCTCTCAGTTTAGAAATATTCTCTCAGTTTAGTAATACTCTCTCAGTTTAGTAATATTCTCTCAGTTTAGTAATACTCTCTCAGGTTAGTAATACTCTCTCGGTTTAGTAATATTCTCTCAATTTAGTAATACTCTCTCAGTTTAGTAATATTCTCTCAGTTTAGTAATACTCTCTCAGTTTAGTAATACTCTCTCGGGTTAGTAATACTCTCTCAGTTTAGTAATACTCTGACAGTTTAGTAATACTCTCTCGGTTTAGTAATATTCTCTCAATTTAGTAATACTCTCTCAGTTTAGTAATATTCTCTCAGCTCTCTCAGTTTAGTAATATTCTCTCAGTTTAGTAATACTCTCTCAGTTTAGTAATACTCTCTCGGGTTAGTAATACTCTCTCAGTTTAGTAATACTCTCACAGTTTAGTAATATTCTCTCAGTTTAGTAATACTCTCTCAGGTTAGTAATACTCTCTCGGTTTAGTAATATTCTCTCAGTTTAGTAATACTATCTCAGTTTAGTAATATTCTCTCAGCTCTCTCAGTTTAGTAATATTCTCTCAGTTTAGTAATACTCTCTCAGTTTAGTAATACTCTCTCGGGTTAGTAATACTCTCTCAGTTTAGTAATACTCTGACAGTTTAGTAATACTCTCTCGGGTTAGTAATATTCTCTCAGTTTAGTAATATTCTCTCAGTTTAGTAATATTCTCTCAGTTTAGTAATACTCTCACAGCTCTCTCAGTTTAGTAATACTCTCTCAGTTTAGTAACACTCTCTCAGTTTAGTAATACTCTCTCAGTCTAGTAACACTCCCTCCATTGAGTAATATTCTATCAGTTTAGTAATACTCTCTCAGTTTAGTAATACTCTCTCAGTTTAGTAATACTCTCTCAGGTTAGTAATACTCTCTCAGTTTAGTAATACTCTCACAGTTTAGTAATACTCTCTCGGGTTAGTAATACTCTCTCAGTTTAGTAATACTCTCTCGGTTGAGTAATACTTTCTCGGGTTAGTAATACTCTCTAAATTTAGTAATATTCTCTCCGGTGAGTAATATTCTCTCAGTCTAGTAATAATCTCTCAGTCTAGTAATACTCTCTCAGCTCTCTAAGTTTAGTAATATTCGCTCAGTTGGTAATATTCTCTCAGTTTAGTAATACTCTCTCAGTTTAGTAATACTCTGACAGTTTAGTAATACTCTCTCCGGTGAGTAATATTCTCTCAGTTGTGTAATACTCTCTCAGTCTAGTAATAATCTCTCAGTCTAGTAATACTCTCTCAGTCTAGTAATACTCTCTCAGCTCTCTAAGTTTAGTAATATTCTCTCAGTTAGTAATATTCTCTCGGTTTAGTAATACTCTCTCAGTTTAGTAATACTCTCACAGTTTGTTAATACTCTCTCAGTTTAGTAATATTCTCTCAGTTTAGTAATACTCTCTCGGGTTAGTAATACTCTCTCAGTTTAGTAATACTCTCTCGGTTGAGTAATACTCTCACAGTTTATTAATACTCTCTCGGGTTAGTAGTGCTCTCTCAGTGTAGTAATACTCTCTCGGTTGAGTAATACTTTCTCGGGTTAGTGATACTCTCTAAATTTAGTAATATTCTCTCCGGTGAGTAATATTCTCTCAGTTTAGTAATGTTCTCTCAGTTTAGTAATATTCTCTCAGTTTAGTAATACTCTCTCAGCTCTCTCAGTTTAGTAATACTCTCTCAGTTTAGTAACACTCTCTCAGTTTAGTAATACTCTCTCAGTTTAGTAACACTCTCTCAGTTTAGTAATACTCTCTCAGTCTAGTAACAGTCCCTACATTGAGTAATATTCTATCAGTATAGTAATACTCTCTCAGTTTAGTAATACTCTCTCAGTTTAGTAATACTCTCTCGGGTTAGTAATACTCTCTCAGTTTAGTAATACTCTCACAGTTTAGTAATACTCTCTCGGGTTAGTAATACTCTCTCAGTTTAGTAATACTCTCACAGTTTAGTAATACTCTCTCGGGTTAGTAATACTCTCTCAGTTTAGTAATACTCTCTCAGTTGTGTAATAATCTCTCAGTCTAGTAATATTCTCTCAGTTTAGTAATACTCTCTCAGTTTAGTAATACTCTCTCAGTTTAGTAATACTCTCTCAGTTGAGTAATAAACTCTCCTTGGAGTAATTTTCTCTCAGTTTAGTAATACTCTCTCAGTTTAGTAATACTCTCTCAGTTTAGAAATATTCTCTCAGTTTAGTAATACTCTCTCAGTTTAGTAATATTCTCTCAGTTTAGTAATACTCTCTCAGGTTAGTAATACTCTCTCGGTTTAGTAATATTCTCTCAATTTAGTAATACTCTCTCAGTTTAGTAATATTCTCTCAGTTTAGTAATACTCTCTCAGTTTAGTAATACTCTCTCGGGTTAGTAATACTCTCTCAGTTTAGTAATACTCTGACAGTTTAGTAATACTCTCTCGGTTTAGTAATATTCTCTCAATTTAGTAATACTCTCTCAGTTTAGTAATATTCTCTCAGCTCTCTCAGTTTAGTAATATTCTCTCAGTTTAGTAATACTCTCTCAGTTTAGTAATACTCTCTCGGGTTAGTAATACTCTCTCAGTTTAGTAATACTCTCACAGTTTAGTAATATTCTCTCAGTTTAGTAATACTCTCTCAGGTTAGTAATACTCTCTCGGTTTAGTAATATTCTCTCAGTTTAGTAATACTATCTCAGTTTAGTAATATTCTCTCAGCTCTCTCAGTTTAGTAATATTCTCTCAGTTTAGTAATACTCTCTCAGTTTAGTAATACTCTCTCGGGTTAGTAATACTCTCTCAGTTTAGTAATACTCTGACAGTTTAGTAATACTCTCTCGGGTTAGTAATATTCTCTCAGTTTAGTAATATTCTCTCAGTTTAGTAATATTCTCTCAGTTTAGTAATACTCTCACAGCTCTCTCAGTTTAGTAATACTCTCTCAGTTTAGTAACACTCTCTCAGTTTAGTAATACTCTCTCAGTCTAGTAACACTCCCTCCATTGAGTAATATTCTATCAGTTTAGTAATACTCTCTCAGTTTAGTAATACTCTCTCAGTTTAGTAATACTCTCTCGGGTTAGTAATACTCTCTCAGTTTAGTAATACTCTCACAGTTTAGTAATACTCTCTCGGGTTAGTAATACTCTCTCAGTTTAGTAATACTCTCTCGGTTGAGTAATACTTTCTCGGGTTAGTAATACTCTCTAAATTTAGTAATATTCTCTCCGGTGAGTAATATTCTCTCAGTCTAGTAATAATCTCTCAGTCTAGTAATACTCTCTCAGCTCTCTAAGTTTAGTAATATTCGCTCAGTTGGTAATATTCTCTCAGTTTAGTAATACTCTCTCAGTTTAGTAATACTCTGACAGTTTAGTAATACTCTCTCCGGTGAGTAATATTCTCTCAGTTGTGTAATACTCTCTCAGTCTAGTAATAATCTCTCAGTCTAGTAATACTCTCTCAGCTCTCTAAGTTTAGTAATATTCTCTCAGTTAGTAATATTCTCTCGGTTTAGTAATACTCTCTCAGTTTAGTAATACTCTCACAGTTTATTAATACTCTCTCAGTTTAGTAATATTCTCTCAGTTTAGTAATACTCTCTCGGGTTAGTAATACTCTCTCAGTTTAGTAATACTCTCTCGGTTGAGTAATACTCTCACAGTTTATTAATACTCTCTCGGGTTAGTAGTGCTCTCTCAGTGTAGTAATACTCTCTCGGTTGAGTAATACTTTCTCGGGTTAGTGATACTCTCTAAATTTAGTAATATTCTCTCCGGTGAGTAATATTCTCTCAGTTGTGTAATACTCTCTCAGTCTAGTAATACTCTCTCAGTCTAGTAATACTCTCTCAGCTCTCTAAGTTTAGTAATATTCTCTCAGTTAGTAATATTCTCTCAGTTTAGTAATACTCTCTCAGTTTAGTAATACTCTCTCAGTTTAGTAATACTCTCTCAGTTGAGTAATAAACTCTCCTTGGAGTAATTTTCTCTCAGTTTAGTAATACTCTCTCAGTTTAGTAATACTCTCTCAGTTTAGTAATACTCTCTCAGTTTAGAAATATTCTCTCAGTTTAGTAATACTCTCTCAGTTTAGTAATATTCTCTCAGTTTAGTAATACTCTCTCAGGTTAGTAATACTCTCTCGGTTTAGTAATATTCTCTCAATTTAGTAATACTCTCTCAGTTTAGTAATATTCTCTCAGTTTAGTAATACTCTCTCAGTTTAGTAATACTCTCTCGGGTTAGTAATACTCTCTCAGTTTAGTAATACTCTGACAGTTTAGTAATACTCTCTCGGTTTAGTAATATTCTCTCAATTTAGTAATACTCTCTCAGTTTAGTAATATTCTCTCAGCTCTCTCAGTTTAGTAATATTCTCTCAGTTTAGTAATACTCTCTCAGTTTAGTAATACTCTCTCGGGTTAGTAATACTCTCTCAGTTTAGTAATACTCTCACAGTTTAGTAATATTCTCTCGGGTTAGTAATACTCTCTCAGTTTAGTAATACTCTCTCGGTTGAGTAATACTTTCTCGGGTTAGTAATACTCTCTAAATTTAGTAATATTCTCTCCGGTGAGTAATATTCTCTCAGTCTAGTAATAATCTCTCAGTCTAGTAATACTCTCTCAGCTCTCTAAGTTTAGTAATATTCGCTCAGTTAGTAATATTCTCTCAGTTTAGTAATACTCTCTCAGTTTAGTAATACTCTGACAGTTTAGTAATACTCTCTCGGGTTAGTAATATTCTCTCAGTTTAGTAATGTTCTCTCAGTTTAGTAATATTCTCTCAGTTTAGTAATACTCTCTCAGCTCTCTCAGTTTAGTAATACTCTCTCAGTTTAGTAACACTCTCTCAGTTTAGTAATACTCTCTCAGTTTAGTAACACTCTCTCAGTTTAGTAATACTCTCTCAGTCTAGTAACAGTCCCTACATTGAGTAATATTCTATCAGTATAGTAATACTCTCTCAGTTTAGTAATACTCTCTCAGTTTAGTAATACTCTCTCGGGTTAGTAATACTCTCTCAGTTTAGTAATACTCTCACAGTTTAGTAATACTCTCTCGGGTTAGTAATACTCTCTCAGTTTAGTAATAATCTCACAGTTTAGTAATACTCTCTCGGGTTAGTAATACTCTCTCAGTTTAGTAATACTCTCTCAGTTGTGTAATAATCTCTCAGTCTAGTAATATTCTCTCAGTTTAGTAATACTCTCTCAGTTTAGTAATACTCTCTCAGTTTAGTAATACTCTCTCAGTTGAGTAATAAACTCTCCTTGGAGTAATTTTCTCTCAGTTTAGTAATACTCTCTCAGTTTAGTAATACTCTCTCAGTTTAGTAATACTCTCTCAGTTTAGAAATATTCTCTCAGTTTAGTAATACTCTCTCAGTTTAGTAATATTCTCTCAGTTTAGTAATACTCTCTCAGGTTAGTAATACTCTCTCGGTTTAGTAATATTCTCTCAATTTAGTAATACTCTCTCAGTTTAGTAATATTCTCTCAGTTTAGTAATACTCTCTCAGTTTAGTAATAATCTCTCGGGTTAGTAATACTCTCTCAGTTTAGTAATACTCTGACAGTTTAGTAATACTCTCTCGGTTTAGTAATATTCTCTCAATTTAGTAATACTCTCTCAGTTTAGTAATATTCTCTCAGCTCTCTCAGTTTAGTAATATTCTCTCAGTTTAGTAATACTCTCTCAGTTTAGTAATACTCTCTCGGGTTAGTAATACTCTCTCAGTTTAGTAATACTCTCACAGTTTAGTAATATTCTCTCAGTTTAGTAATACTCTCTCAGGTTAGTAATAGTCTCTCGGTTTAGTAATATTCTCTCTGTTTAGTAATACTATCTCAGTTTAGTAATATTCTCTCAGCTCTCTCAGTTTAGTAATATTCTCTCAGTTTAGTAATACTCTCTCAGTTTAGTAATACTCTCTCGGGTTAGTAATACTCTCTCAGTTTAGTAATACTCTGACAGTTTAGTAATACTCTCTCGGGTTAGTAATATTCTCTCAGTTTAGTAATATTCTCTCAGTTTAGTAATATTCTCTCAGTTTAGTAATACTCTCACAGCTCTCTCAGTTTAGTAATACTCTCTCAGTTTAGTAACACTCTCTCAGTTTAGTAATACTCTCTCAGTCTAGTAACACTCCCTCCATTGAGTAATATTCTATCAGTTTAGTAATACTCTCTCAGTTTACTAATACTCTCTCAGTTTAGTAATACTCTCTCGGGTTAGTAATACTCTCTCAGTTTAGTAATACTCTCACAGTTTAGTAATACTCTCTCGGGTTAGTAATACTCTCTCAGTTTAGTAATACTCTCTCGGTTGAGTAATACTTTCTCGGGTTAGTAATACTCTCTAAATTTAGTAATATTCTCTCCGGTGAGTAATATTCTCTCAGTCTAGTAATAATCTCTCAGTCTAGTAATACTCTCTCAGCTCTCTAAGTTTAGTAATATTCGCTCAGTTAGTAATATTCTCTCAGTTTAGTAATACTCTCTCAGTTTAGTAATACTCTGACAGTTTAGTAATACTCTCTCGGGTTAGTAATATTCTCTCAGTTTAGTAATGTTCTCTCAGTTTAGTAATATTCTCTCAGTTTAGTAATACTCTCTCAGCTCTCTCAGTTTAGTAATACTCTCTCAGTTTAGTAACACTCTCTCAGTTTAGTAATACTCTCTCAGTTTAGTAACACTCTCTCAGTTTAGTAATACTCTCTCAGTCTAGTAACACTCCCTACATTGAGTAATATTCTATCAGTTTAGTAATACTATCTCAGTTTAGTAATATTCTCTCAGCTCTCTCAGTTTAGTTATACTCTCTCAGTTTAGTAATATTCTCTCAGTTTAGTAATACACTCTCAGTCTAGTAACACTCTCTCAGTTTAGTAATACTCTCTCAGTTTAGTAATACTCTCTCAGTTTAGTAATACTCTCTCAGTTTAGTAATATTCTCTCAGTTTAGTAATACTCTCTCAGTTTAGTAATACTCTCTCAGGTTAGTAATACTCTCTCAGTTTAGTAATACTCTCTCAGTTTAGTAATATTCTCTCAGTTTAGTAATACTCTCTCAGCTCAGTTTAGTAATATTCTCTCAGTTTAGTAACACTCTCTCAGTTTAGTAATACTCTCTCAGTCTAGTAACACTCCCTCCATTGAGTAATATTCTGTCAGTTTAGTAATACTCTCTCAGTTAAGTAATACTCTCTCAGTTTAGTAATACTCTCTCGGGCTAGTAATACTCTCTCAGTTTAGTAATACTCTCACAGTTTAGTAATACTCTCTCGGGTTAGTAATACTCTCTCAGTTTAGTAATACTCTCTCGGTTGAGTAATACTTTCTCGGGTTAGTAATACTCTCTAAATTTAGTAATATTCTCTCCGATGAGTAATATTCTCTCGGTTGTGTAATACTCTCTCAGTCTAGTAATAATCTCTCAGTCTAGTAATACTCTCTCAGCTCTCTAAGTTTAGTAATATTCTCTCAGTTAGTAATATTCTCTCAGTTTAGTAATACTCTCTCAGGTTAGTAATACTCTCTCAGTTTATTAATACTCTCACAGTTTAGTAATACTCTCTCAGTTTAGTAATACTCTCTCAGTTTAGTAATACTCGCTCAGTTGAGTAATAATCTCTCCTTGGAGTAATTTTCTCTCAGTTTAGTAATACTCTCTCAGTCTAGTAATACTCTCTCAGTTTAGTAATACTCTCTAAGTTTAGTAATACTCTCTCCGATGAGTAATACTCTCTCGGTTTAGTAATATTCTCTCAGTTTAGTAATACTCTCTCAGTTTAGTAATATTCTCTCAGTTTAGTAATACTCTCTCAGTTTAGTAATACTCTCACGGGTTAGTAATACTCTCTCAGTTTAGTAATACTCTCTCGGGTTAGTAATACTCTCTCAGTTTAGTAATACTCTCTCGGGTTAGTAATACTCTCTCAGTTTAGTAATACTCTCTCGGTTGAGTAATACTCTTACAGTTTATTAATACTCTCTCGTGTTAGTAGTACTCTCTCAGTGTAGTAATACTCTCTCGGTTGAGTAATACTTTCTCGGGTTAGTAATACTCTCTAAATTTAGTAATATTCTCTCCGGTGAGTAATATTCTCTCAGTTGTGTAATACTCTCTCAGTCTAGTAATAATCTCTCAGTCTAGTAATACTCTCTCAGCTCTCTAAGTTTAGTAATATTCTCTCAGTTAGTAATATTCTCTCGGTTTAGTAATACTCTCTCAGTTTAGTAATACTCTCACAGTTTATTAATACTCTCTCGGTTTAGTAATATTCTCTCGGTTTAGTAATACTCTCTCGGGTTAGTAATACTCTCTCAGTTTAGTAATACTCTCTCGGTTGAGTAATACTCTCACAGTTTATTAATACTCTCTCGGGTTAGTAGTACTCTCTCAGTGTGGTAATACTCTCTCGGGTTAGTAGTACTCTCTCAGTGTAGTAATACTCTCTCAGTTTAGAAATATTCTCTCAGTTTAGTAATACTCTCTCAGTTTAGTAATACTCTCTCAGTTTAGTAATACTCTCTCAGTTTAGTAATACTCTCTCAGTTTAGTAATATTCTCTCAGCTCTCGCAGTTTAGTAATATTCTCTCAGTTTAGTAATACTCTCTCAGTTTAGTAATACTCTCTCGGGTTAGTAATACTCTCTCAGTTTAGTAATACTCTGACAGTTTAGTAATACTCTCTCGGTTTAGTAATATTCTCTCAATTTAGTAATACTCTCTCAGTTTAGTAATATTCTCTCAGCTCTCTCAGTTTAGTAATATTCTCTCTGTTTAGTAATACTCTCTCAGTTTAGTAATACTCTCTCGGGTTAGTAATACTCTCTCAGTTTAGTAATACTCTCACAGTTTAGTAATATTCTCTCAGTTTAGTAATACTCTCTCAGGTTAGTAATACTCTCTCGGTTTAGTAATATTCTCTCAGTTTAGTAATACTATCTCAGTTTAGTAATATTCTCTCAGCTCTCTCAGTTTAGTAATATTCTCTCAGTTTAGTAATACTCTCTCAGTTTAGTAATACTCTCTCGGGCTAGTAATACTTTCTCAGTTTAGTAATACTCTGACAGTTTAGTAATACTCTCTCGGGTTAGTAATATTCTCTCAGTTTAGTAATATTCTCTCAGTTTAGTAATATTCTCTCAGTTTAGTAATACTCTCACAGCTCTCTCAGTTTAGTAATACTCTCTCAGTTTAGTAACACTCTCTCAGTTTAGTAATACTCTCTCAGTCTAGTAACACTCCCTCCATTGAGTAATATTCTATCAGTTTAGTAATACTCTCTCAGTTTAGTAATACTCTCACAGTTTATTAATACTCTCTCGGTTTAGTAATATTCTCTCAGTTTAGTAATACTCTCCCGGGTTAGTAATACTCTCTCAGTTTAGTAATACTCTCTCCGTTGAGTAATACTCTCACAGTTTATTAATACTCTCTCGGGTTAGTAGTACTCTCTCAGTGTAGTAATACTCTCTCGGGTTAGTAGTACTCTCTCAGTGTAGTAATACTCTCTCAGTTTAGTAATATTCTCTCAGTTTAGTAATACTCTCTCAGGTTAGTAATACTCTCTCGGTTTAGTAATATTCTCTCAATTTAGTAATACTCTCTCAGTTTAGTAATATTCTCTCAGCTCTCGCAGTTTAGTAATATTCTCTCAGTTTAGTAATACTCTCTCAGTTTAGTAATACTCTCTCGGTTTAGTAATACTCCCTCAGTTTAGTAATATTCACTCAGTTTATTAATATTCTCTCAGTTGAGTAATACTCTCTCAGTCTAGTAATACTCTCTCAGTTTAGTAATACTCTCTCAGTTGAGTAATACTATCTCAGTCTAGTAACACTATCTCAGTTTAGTAATACTCTCTCAGTTTAGTAATACTCTCTCAGATTAGTAATACTCTCTCAGTTTAGTAATACTCTCTCAGTTGAGTAATATTCTCTCAGTTTAGTAACACTTTCTCAGTTTAGTAATACTCTCTCAGTTTAGTAATATTCTCTTAGTTTAGTAATACTCTCTCAGTTTAGTAATATTCTCTCAGCTCTCTCAGTTTAGTAATACTCTCTCAGTTTAGTAATACTCTCTCAGTTTAGTAATACTCTCTCAGTTTAGTAATACTCTCACAGTTTAGTAATACTCTCTCGGGTTAGTAATACTCTCTCAGTCTAGTAATAATCTCTCGGTCTAGTAATACTCTCAGCTCTCTAAGTTTAGTAATATTCTCTCAGTTTAGTAATATTCTCTCAGTTTAGTAATACTCTCTCGGTTTAGTAATACTATCTCAGTTTAGTAATACTCTCACAGTTTAGTAATACTCTCTCAGTTTAGTAATACTCTCTCAGTTTAGTAATATTCTCTCAGTTTAGTAATACTCTCTCAGTTTAGTAATATTCTCTCAGCTCTCTTAGTTTAGTAATATTCTCTCAGTTTAGTAATATTCTCTCAGTTTAGTAATATTCTCTCAGTTTAGTAATACTCTCTCAGCTCTCTCAGTTTAGTAATACTCTCTCAGTTTAGTAACACTCTCTCAGTTTAGTAATACTCTCTCAGTTTAGTTATATCCTCTCAGTTTAGTAATACTATCTCAGTCTAGCAACACTCTCTCAGTTTAGTAATACTCTCTCAGTTTAGTAACACTCTCTCAGTTTAGTAATACTCTCACAGTTTTGTAACAATCTCTCAGTTTAGCAATACTCTCTCAATTTAGTAAAACTCTCTCGGTTTAGTAATACAACCTCAGTTTAGTAATACTCTCTCAGTTTAGGAATACTCTCTCAGTTTAGGAATACTCTCTCAGTTTAGTAATACTCTCTCGGTTTAGTAATATTCTCTCAGTTTTGGAATACTCTCTCAGTTTAGTAATACTCTCTCAGTTTAGTAATACTCTCTCAGTTGAGTAATAGTCTCTCAGTTTAGGAACACGCTCTCAGTTTAGTAATACTCTCTCAGTTTAGTAATACTCTCTCGGTTTAGGTATATTCTCTCAGTTTTGGAATACTCTCTCAGTTTAGTAATACTCTCTCAGTTTAGTAATACTCTCTCAGTTGAGTAATGGTCTCTCAGTTTAGGAACACGCTCTCAGTTTAGTAATACTCCCTCAGTTTAGTAATACTCTCTCAGTTTAGGAACACTGTCGCAGTTTAGTAATACTCTCTCAGTTTAGTAATACTCTCTCGGTTTAGTAATATTCGCTCAGTTTAGGAATACTCTCTCAGTTTAGTAATATTCTCTCAGTTTTGGAATACTCTCTCAGTTTAGTAATACTCTCTCAGTTGAGTAATATTCTCTCAGTTTAGGAACACTCTCTCAGTTTAGTAATACTCTCTCAGTTTAGTAAAACTCTCTCGGTTTAGTAATACAACCTCAGTTTAGTAATACTCTCTCAGTTTAGTAATACTCCCTCAGTTTAGTAATACTCTCTCAGTTTAGTAATACTCTCTCGGTTTAGTAATACTCCCTCAGTTTAGTAATACTCCCTCAGTTTAGTAATACTCTCTCGGTTTAGTAATACTCCCTCAGTTTAGTAATACTCTCTCAGTTTAGTAATACTCCCTCCGTTTAGTAATACTCTCTCAGTTTAGTAATACTCTCTCAGTTGAGTAATAATCTCTCCGTTCAGGTACTATTCTCTCAGTTTTGGAATACTCTCTCAGTTTATTAACACTCTCTCAGTTTAGTAATACTCTCTCAGTT
Organism: Salvelinus alpinus; assembly: GCF_045679555.1. Classification (NCBI taxonomy): domain Eukaryota; kingdom Metazoa; phylum Chordata; class Actinopteri; order Salmoniformes; family Salmonidae; genus Salvelinus; species Salvelinus alpinus. Next base: position 63,685 of record NW_027256059.1, read on the forward strand.
TAGTAATACTCTCTCAGTTGAGTAATATTCTCTCAGTTTAGGAACACTCTCTCAGTTTAGTAATACTCTCTCAGTTTAGTAACAATCTCTCAGTTTAGTAATACTCTCTCGGTTTAGTAATATTCTCTCAGTTTTGGAATACTCTCTCAGTTTAGTAATACTCTCTCAGTTTAGTAATACTCTCTCAGTTTAGTAATACTCTCTCACATTTAGTAAAACTCTCTCAGTTGAGTAATAGTCTCTCAGTTTAGGAACACGCTCTCAGTTTAGTAATACTCTCTCAGTTTAGTAATACTCTCTCGGTTTAGTAATATTCTCTCAGTTTTGGAATACTCTCTCAGTTTAGTAATACTCTCTCAGTTTAGTTATACTCCCTCAGTTTAGTAATACTCTCTCAGTTTAGGAACACTGTCGCAGTTTAGTAATACTCTCTCAGTTTAGTAATACTCTCTCGGTTTAGTAATATTCGCTCAGTTTAGGAATACTCTCTCAGTTTAGTAATATTCTCTCAGTTTTGGAATACTCTCTCAGTTAGTAATACTCTCTCAGTTGAGTAATATTCTCTCAGTTTAGGAACACTCTCTCAGTTTAGTAATACTCTCTCAGTTTAGTAAAACTCTCTCGGTTTAGTAATACAACCTCAGTTTAGTAATACTCTCTCAGTTTAGTAATACTCCCTCAGTTTAGTAATACTCTCTCAGTTTAGTAATACTCTCTCGGTTTAGTAATACTCCCTCAGTTTAGTAATACTCTCTCAGTTTAGTAATACTCCCTCAGTTTAGTAATAATCTCTCAGTTTAGTAATACTCTCTCAGTTTAGTAATACTCTCTCAGTTGAGTAATAATCTCTCCGTTCAGGTAATATTCTCTCAGTTTTGGAATACTCTCTCAGTTTAGTAACACTCTCTCAGTTTAGTAATACTCTCTCAGTTTAGTAATACTCTCTCAGTTGAGTAATAGTCTCTCAGTTTAGGAACACGCTCTCAGTTTAGGAACACTCTCTCAGTTTAGTAATACTCTCTCGGTTTAGTAATATTCTCTCAGTTTTGGAATACTCTCTCAGTTTAGTAATACTCTCTCAGTTTAGTAATACTCTCTCAGTTGAGTAATAGTCTCTCAGTTTAGGAACACGCTCTCAGTTTAGTAATACTCCCTCAGTTTAGTAATACTCTCTCAGTTTAGGAACACTGTCGCAGTTTAGTAATACTCTCTCGGTTTAGTAATATTCTCTCAGTTTTGGAATACTCTCTCAGTTTAGTAATACTCTCTCAGTTGAGTAATATTCTCTCAGTTTAGGAACACTCTCTCAGTTTAGTAATACTCTCTCAGTTTAGTAAAACTCTCTCGGTTTAGTAATACAACCTCAGTTTAGTAATACTCTCTCAGTTTAGTAATACTCCCTCAGTTTAGTAATACTCTCTCAGTTTAGTAATACTCTCTCGGTTTAGTAATACTCCCTCAGTTTAGTAATACTCTCTCAGTTTAGTAATACTCCCTCAGTTTAGTAATACTTTCTCAGTTTAGTAATACTCTCTCAGTTTAGTAATACTCTCTCAGTTTAGTAATACTCTCTCAGTTGAGTAATAATCTCTCCGTTCAGGTAATATTCTCTCAGTTTTGGAATACTCTCTCAGTTTAGTAACACTCTCTCAGTTTAGTAATACTCTCTCAGTTTAGTAATACTCTCTCAGTTGAGTAATAGTCTCTCAGTTTAGGAACACGCTCTCAGTTTAGTAATACTCCCTCAGTTTAGTAATACTCTCTCAGTTTAGGAACACTGTCGCAGTTTAGTAATACTCTCTCGGTTTAGTAATATTCGCTCAGTTTAGGAATACTCTCTCAGTTTAGTAATATTCTCTCAGTTTTGGAATACTCTCTCAGTTTAGTAATACTCTCTCAGTTGAGTAATATTCTCTCAGTTTAGGAACACTCTCTCAGTTTAGTAATACTCTCTCAGTTTAGTAAAACTCTCTCAGTTTAGTAATACTCTCTCAGTTTAGTAATACTCTCTCAGTTTAGTAACAATCTCTCAGTTTAGTAATACTCTCTCAGTTTAGTAATACTCTCTCAGTTTAGTAATACTCTCTCAGTTGAGTAATAGTCTCTCAGTTTAGGAACACGCTCTCAGTTTAGTAATACTCTCTCAGTTTAGTAAAACTCTCTCGGTTTAGTAATACAACCTCAGTTTAGTAATACTCTCTCAGTTTAGTAATACTCCCTCAGTTTATTAATACTCTCTCAGTTTAGTAATACTCTCTCGGGTTAGTAATACTCCCTCAGTTTAGTAATACTCTCTCAGTTTAGTAATACTCCCTCAGTTTAGTAATACTCTCTCAGTTTTGTAACAATCTCTCAGTTTAGCAATACTCTCTCAGTTTAGTAAAACTCTCTCGGTTTAGTAATACAACCTCAGTTTAGTAAAACTCTCTCGGTTTAGTAATACAACCTCAGTTTAGTAATACTCTCTCAGTTTAGTAATACTCCCTCAGTTTAGTAATACTCTCTCAGTTTAGTAATACTCTCTCAGTTTAGGAACACTCACTCACATTTAGTAATACTCTCTCAGTTTAGTAATACTCTCTCTGTTTAGTAATATTCTCTCAGTTTTGGAATACTCTCTCAGTTTAGTAATACTCTCTCAGTTTAGTAATACTCTCTCAGTTTAGTAATACTCTCTCAGTTGAGTAATATTCTCTCAGTTTAGGAACACTCTCTCAGTTTAGTAATACTCTCTCAGTTTAGTAATACTATCTCAGTTTAGTAATACTCTCTCGGTTTAGTAATATTCTCTCAGTTTTGGAATACTCTCTCAGTTCAGTAATATTCTCTCGGTTTAGTAATACAACCTCAGTTTAGTAATACTCTCTCAGTTTAGTAAAACTCTCTCGGTTTAGTAATACAACCTCAGTTTAGTAATACTCTCTCAGTTTAGTAATACTCCCTCAGTTTAGTAATACTCTCTCAGTTTAGTAACACTCTCTCAGTTTAGTAATACTCTCACAGATTTGTAACAATCTCTCAGTTTAGCAATACTCTCTCAATTTAGTAAAACTCTCTCGGTTTAGTAATACAACCTCAGTTTAGTAATACTCTCTCAGTTTAGGAATACTCTCTCAGTTTAGTAATACTCTCTCAGTTTAGTAATACTCTCTCGGTTTAGGTATATTCTCTCAGTTTTGGAATACTCTCTCAGTTTAGTAATACTCTCTCAGTTTAGTAATACTCTCTCAGTTGAGTAATAGTCTCTTAGTTTAGGAACACGCTCTCAGTTTAGTAATACTCTCTCAGTTTAGTAATACTCTCTCGGTTTAGGTATATTCTCTCAGTTTTGGAATACTCTCTCAGTTTAGTAATACTCTCTCAGTTTAGTAATACTCTCTCAGTTGAGTAATGGTCTCTCAGTTTAGGAACACGCTCTCAGTTTAGTAATACTCCCTCAGTTTAGTAATACTCTCTCAGTTTAGGAACACTGTCGCAGTTTAGTAATACTCTCTCAATTTAGTAATACTCTCTCGGTTTAGTAATATTCGCTCAGTTTAGGAATACTCTCTCAGTTTAGTAATATTCTCTCAGTTTTGGAATACTCTCTCAGTTTAGTAATACTCTCTCAGTTGAGTAATATTCTCTCAGTTTAGGAACACTCTCTCAGTTTAGTAAAACTCTCTCGGTTTAGTAATACAACCTCAGTTTAGTAATACTCTCTCAGTTTAGTAATACTCTCTCAGTTTAGTAATACTCTCTCAGTTGAGTAATAGTCTCTCAGTTTAGGAACACGCTCTCAGTTTAGTAATACTCTCTCAGTTTAGTAATACTCTCTCGGTTTAGGTATATTCTCTCAGTTTTGGAATACTCTCTCAGTTTAGTAATACTCTCTCAGTTTAGTAATACTCTCTCAGTTGAGTAATGGTCTCTCAGTTTAGGAACACGCTCTCAGTTTAGTAATACTCCCTCAGTTTAGTAATACTCTCTCAGTTTAGGAACACTGTCGCAGTTTAGTAATACTCTTTCAGTTTAGTAATACTCTCTCGGTTTAGTAATATTCGCTCAGTTTAGGAATACTCTCTCAGTTTAGTAATATTCTCTCAGTTTTGGAATACTCTCTCAGTTTAGTAATACTCTCTCAGTTGAGTAATATTCTCTCAGTTTAGGAACACTCTCTCAGTTTAGTAATACTCTCTCAGTTTAGTAAAACTCTCTCGGTTTAGTAATACAACCTCGGTTTAGTAATACTCTCTCAGTTTAGTAATACTCCCTCAGTTTAGTAATACTCTCTCAGTTTAGTAATAATCTCTCGGTTTAGTAATACTCCCTCAGTTTAGTTATACTCTCTCAGTTTAGTAATACTCCCACAGTTTAGTAATACTCTCTCAGTTTAGTAATACTCTCGCAGTTGAGTAATAATCTCTCCGTTCAGGTAATATTCTCTCAGTTTTGGAATACTCTCTCAGTTTAGTAACACTCTCTCAGTTTAGTAATACTCTCTCAGTTTAGTAATACTCTCTCAGTTTAGTAACAATCTCTCAGTTTAGTAATACTCTCTCAGTTTAGTAATACTCTCTCAGTTTAGTAATACTCTCTCAGTTGAGTAATATTCTCTCAGTTTAGGAACACTCTCTCAGTTTAGTAATACTCTCTCAGTTTAGTAATACTATCTCAGTTTAGTAATACTCTCTCGGTTTAGTAATATTCTCTCAGTTTTGGAATACTCTCTCAGTTCAGTAATATTCTCTCGGTTTAGTAATACAACCTCAGTTTAGTAATACTCTCTCAGTTTAGTAAAACTCTCTCGGTTTAGTAATACAACCTCAGTTTAGTAATACTCTCTCAGTTTAGTAATACTCCCTCAGTTTAGTAATACTCTCTCAGTTTAGTAACACTCTCTCAGTTTAGTAATACTCTCACAGATTTGTAACAATCTCTCAGTTTAGCAATACTCTCTCAATTTAGTAAAACTCTCTCGGTTTAGTAATACAACCTCAGTTTAGTAATACTCTCTCAGTTTAGGAATACTCTCTCAGTTTAGTAATACTCTCTCAGTTTAGTAATACTCTCTCGGTTTAGTAATATTCTCTCAGTTTTGGAATACTCTCTCAGTTTAGTAATACTCTCTCAGTTTAGTAATACTCTCTCAGTTGAGTAATAGTCTCTTAGTTTAGGAACACGCTCTCAGTTTAGTAATACTCTCTCAGTTTAGTAATACTCTCTCGGTTTAGGTATATTCTCTCAGTTTTGGAATACTCTCTCAGTTTAGTAATACTCTCTCAGTTTAGTAATACTCTCTCAGTTGAGTAATGGTCTCTCAGTTTAGGAACACGCTCTCAGTTTAGTAATACTCCCTCAGTTTAGTAATACTCTCTCAGTTTAGGAACACTGTCGCAGTTTAGTAATACTCTCTCAATTTAGTAATACTCTCTCGGTTTAGTAATATTCGCTCAGTTTAGGAATACTCTCTCAGTTTAGTAATATTCTCTCAGTTTTGGAATACTCTCTCAGTTTAGTAATACTCTCTCAGTTGAGTAATATTCTCTCAGTTTAGGAACACTCTCTCAGTTTAGTAAAACTCTCTCGGTTTAGTAATACAACCTCAGTTTAGTAATACTCTCTCAGTTTAGTAATACTCTCTCAGTTTAGTAATACTCTCTCAGTTGAGTAATAGTCTCTCAGTTTAGGAACACGCTCTCAGTTTAGTAATACTCTCTCAGTTTAGTAATACTCTCTCGGTTTAGGTATATTCTCTCAGTTTTGGAATACTCTCTCAGTTTAGTAATACTCTCTCAGTTTAGTAATACTCTCTCAGTTGAGTAATGGTCTCTCAGTTTAGGAACACGCTCTCAGTTTAGTAATACTCCCTCAGTTTAGTAATACTCTCTCAGTTTAGGAACACTGTCGCAGTTTAGTAATACTCTCTCAGTTTAGTAATACTCTCTCGGTTTAGTAATATTCGCTCAGTTTAGGAATACTCTCTCAGTTTAGTAATATTCTCTCAGTTTTGGAATACTCTCTCAGTTTAGTAATACTCTCTCAGTTGAGTAATATTCTCTCAGTTTAGGAACACTCTCTCAGTTTAGTAATACTCTCTCAGTTTAGTAAAACTCTCTCGGTTTAGTAATACAACCTCGGTTTAGTAATACTCTCTCAGTTTAGTAATACTCCCTCAGTTTAGTAATACTCTCTCAGTTTAGTAATAATCTCTCGGTTTAGTAATACTCCCTCAGTTTAGTTATACTCTCTCAGTTTAGTAATACTCCCACAGTTTAGTAATACTCTCTCAGTTTAGTAATACTCTCGCAGTTGAGTAATAATCTCTCCGTTCAGGTAATATTCTCTCAGTTTTGGAATACTCTCTCAGTTTAGTAACACTCTCTCAGTTTAGTAATACTCTCTCAGTTTAGTAATACTCTCTCAGTTTAGTAACAATCTCTCAGTTTAGTAATACTCTCTCAGTTTAGTAATACTCTCTCAGTTTAGTAATACTCTCTCAGTTGAGTAATAGTCTCTCAGTTTAGGAACACGCTCTCAGTTTAGTAATACTCTCTCAGTTTAGTAAAACTCTCTCGGTTTAGTAATACAACCTCAGTTTAGTAATACTCCCTCAGTTTAGGAATACTCTCTCAGTTTAGTAATACTCTCTCAGTTTAGTAATACTCTCTCGGTTTAGTAATATTCTCTCAGTTTTGGAATACTCTCTCAGTTTAGTAATACTCTCTCAGTTGAGTAATAGTCTCACAGTTTAGGAACACGCTCTCAGTTTAGTAATACTCTCTCAGTTTAGTAATACTCTCTCGGTTTAGGTATATTCTCTCAGTTTTGGAATACTCTCTCAGTTTAGTAATACTCTCTCAGTTTAGTAATACTCTCTCAGTTGAGTAATGGTCTCTCAGTTTAGGAACACGCTCTCAGTTTAGTAATACTCCCTCAGTTTAGTAATACTCTCTCAGTTTAGGAACACTGTCGCAGTTTAGTAATACTCTCTCAGTTTAGTAATACTCTCTCGGTTTAGTAATATTCGCTCAGTTTAGGAATACTCTCTCAGTTTAGTAATATTCTCTCAGTTTTGGAATACTCTCTCAGTTTAGTAATACTCTCTCAGTTGAGTAATATTCTCTCAGTTTAGGAACACTCTCTCAGTTTAGTAATACTCTCTCAGTTTAGTAAAACTCTCTCGGTTTAGTAATACAACCTCAGTTTAGTAATACTCTCTCAGTTTAGTAATACTCTCTCGGTTTAGTAATACTCTCTCAGTTGAGTAATATTCTCTCAGTTTAGGAACACTCTCTCAGTTTAGTAATACTCTCTCAGTTTAGTAATACTATCTCAGTTTAGTAATACTCTCTCGGTTTAGTAATATTCTCTCAGTTTTGGAATACTCTCTCAGTTCAGTAATATTCTCTCGGTTTAGTAATACAACCTCAGTTTAGTAATACTCTCTCAGTTTAGTAAAACTCTCTCGGTTTAGTAATACAACCTCAGTTTAGTAATACTCTCTCAGTTTAGTAATACTCCCTCAGTTTAGTAATACTCTCTCAGTTTAGTAATACTCTCTCAGTTTAGTAATACTCTCACAGTTTTGTAACAATCTCTCAGTTTAGCAATACTCTCTCAATTTAGTAATACTCTCTCGGTTTAGTAATATTCTCTCAGTTTTGGAATACTCTCTCAGTTTAGTAATACTCTCTCAGTTTAGTACTACTCTCTCAGTTGAGTAATAGTCTCTCAGTTTAGGAACACGCTCTCAGTTTAGTAATACTCTCTCAGTTTAGTAATACTCTCTCGGTTTAGGTATATTCTCTCAGTTTTGGAATACTCTCTCATTTTAGTAATACTCTCTCAGTTTAGTAATACTCTCTCAGTTGAGTAATGGTCTCTCAGTTTAGGAAGACGCTCTCAGTTTAGTAATACTCCCTCAGTTTAGTAATACTCTCTCAGTTTAGGAACACTGTCGCAGTTTAGTAATACTCTCTCAGTTTAGTAATACTCTCTCGGTTTAGTAATATTCGCTCAGTTTAGGAATACTCTCTCAGTTTAGTAATATTCTCTCAGTTTTGGAATACTCTCTCAGTTTAGTAATACTCTCTCAGTTGAGTAATATTCTCTCAGTTTAGGAACACTCTCTCAGTTTAGTAATACTCTCTCAGTTTAGTAAAACTCTCTCGGTTTAGTAATACAACCTCAGTTTAGTAATACTCTCTCAGTTTAGTAATACTCCCTCAGTTTAGTAATACTCTCTCAGTTTAGTAATACTCTCTCGGTTTAGTAATACTCCCTCAGTTTAGTAATACTCTCTCAGTTTAGTAATACTCTCTCGGTTTAGTAATACTCCCTCAGTTTAGTAATACTCTCTCAGTTTAGTAATACTCTCTCAGTTTAGTAATACTCCCTCCGTTTAGTAATACTCTCTCAGTTTAGTAATACTCTCTCAGTTGAGTAATAATCTCTCCGTTCAGGTACTATTCTCTCAGTTTTGGAATACTCTCTCAGTTTAGTAACACTCTCTCAGTTTAGTAATACTCTCTCAGTTTAGTAATACTCTCTCAGTTGAGTAATACTCTCTCAGTTTAGGAATACTCTCTCAGTTTAGTAATACTCTCTCAGTTTAGTAATACTCTCTCGGTTTAGGTATATTCTCTCAGTTTTGGAATACTCTCTCAGTTTAGTAATACTCTCTCAGTTGAGTAATAGTCTCTTAGTTTAGGAACACGCTCTCAGTTTAGTAATACTCTCTCAGTTTAGTAATACTCTCTCGGTTTAGGTATATTCTCTCAGTTTTGGAATACTCTCTCAGTTTAGTAATACTCTCTCAGTTTAGTAATACTCTCTCAGTTGAGTAATGGTCTCTCAGTTTAGGAACACGCTCTCAGTTTAGTAATACTCCCTCAGTTTAGTAATACTCTCTCAGTTTAGGAACACTGTCGCAGTTTAGTAATACTCTCTCAGTTTAGTAATACTCTCTCGGTTTAGTAATACTCTCTCAGTTTAGGAATACTCTCTCAGTTTAGTAATACTCTCTCAGTTTAGTAATACTCTCTCAGTTTAGTAATACTCTCTCAGTTGAGTAATATTCTCTCAGTTTAGGAACACTCTCTCAGTTTAGTAAAACTCTCTCGGTTTAGTAATACAACCTCAGTTTAGTAATACTCTCTCAGTTTAGTAATACTCTCTCAGTTTAGTAATACTCTCTCAGTTGAGTAATAGTCTCTCAGTTTAGGAACACGCTCTCAGTTTAGTAATACTCTCTCAGTTTAGTAATACTCTCTCGGTTTAGGTATATTCTCTCAGTTTTGGAATACTCTCTCAGTTTAGTAATACTCTCTCAGTTTAGTAATACTCTCTCAGTTGAGTAATGGTCTCTCAGTTTAGGAACACGCTCTCAGTTTAGTAATACTCCCTCAGTTTAGTAATACTCTCTCAGTTTAGGAACACTGTCGCAGTTTAGTAATACTCTTTCAGTTTAGTAATACTCTCTCGGTTTAGTAATATTCGCTCAGTTTAGGAATACTCTCTCAGTTTAGTAATATTCTCTCAGTTTTGGAATACTCTCTCAGTTTAGTAATACTCTCTCAGTTGAGTAATATTCTCTCAGTTTAGGAACACTCTCTCAGTTTAGTAATACTCTCTCAGTTTAGTAAAACTCTCTCGGTTTAGTAATACAACCTCGGTTTAGTAATACTCTCTCAGTTTAGTAATACTCCCTCAGTTTAGTAATACTCTCTCAGTTTAGTAATAATCTCTCGGTTTAGTAATACTCCCTCAGTTTAGTTATACTCTCTCAGTTTAGTAATACTCCCACAGTTTAGTAATACTCTCTCAGTTTAGTAATACTCTCGCAGTTGAGTAATAATCTCTCCGTTCAGGTAATATTCTCTCAGTTTTGGAATACTCTCTCAGTTTAGTAACACTCTCTCAGTTTAGTAATACTCTCTCAGTTTAGTAATACTCTCTCAGTTTAGTAACAATCTCTCAGTTTAGTAATACTCTCTCAGTTTAGTAATACTCTCTCAGTTTAGTAATACTCTCTCAGTTGAGTAATATTCTCTCAGTTTAGGAACACTCTCTCAGTTTAGTAATACTCTCTCAGTTTAGTAATACTATCTCAGTTTAGTAATACTCTCTCGGTTTAGTAATATTCTCTCAGTTTTGGAATACTCTCTCAGTTCAGTAATATTCTCTCGGTTTAGTAATACAACCTCAGTTTAGTAATACTCTCTCAGTTTAGTAAAACTCTCTCGGTTTAGTAATACAACCTCAGTTTAGTAATACTCTCTCAGTTTAGTAATACTCCCTCAGTTTAGTAATACTCTCTCAGTTTAGTAACACTCTCTCAGTTTAGTAATACTCTCACAGATTTGTAACAATCTCTCAGTTTAGCAATACTCTCTCAATTTAGTAAAACTCTCTCGGTTTAGTAATACAACCTCAGTTTAGTAATACTCTCTCAGTTTAGGAATACTCTCTCAGTTTAGTAATACTCTCTCAGTTTAGTAATACTCTCTCGGTTTAGTAATATTCTCTCAGTTTTGGAATACTCTCTCAGTTTAGTAATACTCTCTCAGTTTAGTAATACTCTCTCAGTTGAGTAATAGTCTCTTAGTTTAGGAACACGCTCTCAGTTTAGTAATACTCTCTCAGTTTAGTAATACTCTCTCGGTTTAGGTATATTCTCTCAGTTTTGGAATACTCTCTCAGTTTAGTAATACTCTCTCAGTTTAGTAATACTCTCTCAGTTGAGTAATGGTCTCTCAGTTTAGGAACACGCTCTCAGTTTAGTAATACTCCCTCAGTTTAGTAATACTCTCTCAGTTTAGGAACACTGTCGCAGTTTAGTAATACTCTCTCAATTTAGTAATACTCTCTCGGTTTAGTAATATTCGCTCAGTTTAGGAATACTCTCTCAGTTTAGTAATATTCTCTCAGTTTTGGAATACTCTCTCAGTTTAGTAATACTCTCTCAGTTGAGTAATATTCTCTCAGTTTAGGAACACTCTCTCAGTTTAGTAAAACTCTCTCGGTTTAGTAATACAACCTCAGTTTAGTAATACTCTCTCAGTTTAGTAATACTCTCTCAGTTTAGTAATACTCTCTCAGTTGAGTAATAGTCTCTCAGTTTAGGAACACGCTCTCAGTTTAGTAATACTCTCTCAGTTTAGTAATACTCTCTCGGTTTAGGTATATTCTCTCAGTTTTGGAATACTCTCTCAGTTTAGTAATACTCTCTCAGTTTAGTAATACTCTCTCAGTTGAGTAATGGTCTCTCAGTTTAGGAACACGCTCTCAGTTTAGTAATACTCCCTCAGTTTAGTAATACTCTCTCAGTTTAGGAACACTGTCGCAGTTTAGTAATACTCTCTCAGTTTAGTAATACTCTCTCGGTTTAGTAATATTCGCTCAGTTTAGGAATACTCTCTCAGTTTAGTAATATTCTCTCAGTTTTGGAATACTCTCTCAGTTTAGTAATACTCTCTCAGTTGAGTAATATTCTCTCAGTTTAGGAACACTCTCTCAGTTTAGTAATACTCTCTCAGTTTAGTAAAACTCTCTCGGTTTAGTAATACAACCTCGGTTTAGTAATACTCTCTCAGTTTAGTAATACTCCCTCAGTTTAGTAATACTCTCTCAGTTTAGTAATAATCTCTCGGTTTAGTAATACTCCCTCAGTTTAGTTATACTCTCTCAGTTTAGTAATACTCCCACAGTTTAGTAATACTCTCTCAGTTTAGTAATACTCTCGCAGTTGAGTAATAATCTCTCCGTTCAGGTAATATTCTCTCAGTTTTGGAATACTCTCTCAGTTTAGTAACACTCTCTCAGTTTAGTAATACTCTCTCAGTTTAGTAATACTCTCTCAGTTTAGTAACAATCTCTCAGTTTAGTAATACTCTCTCAGTTTAGTAATACTCTCTCAGTTTAGTAATACTCTCTCAGTTGAGTAATAGTCTCTCAGTTTAGGAACACGCTCTCAGTTTAGTAATACTCTCTCAGTTTAGTAAAACTCTCTCGGTTTAGTAATACAACCTCAGTTTAGTAATACTCCCTCAGTTTAGGAATACTCTCTCAGTTTAGTAATACTCTCTCAGTTTAGTAATACTCTCTCGGTTTAGTAATATTCTCTCAGTTTTGGAATACTCTCTCAGTTTAGTAATACTCTCTCAGTTGAGTAATAGTCTCACAGTTTAGGAACACGCTCTCAGTTTAGTAATACTCTCTCAGTTTAGTAATACTCTCTCGGTTTAGGTATATTCTCTCAGTTTTGGAATACTCTCTCAGTTTAGTAATACTCTCTCAGTTTAGTAATACTCTCTCAGTTGAGTAATGGTCTCTCAGTTTAGGAACACGCTCTCAGTTTAGTAATACTCCCTCAGTTTAGTAATACTCTCTCAGTTTAGGAACACTGTCGCAGTTTAGTAATACTCTCTCAGTTTAGTAATACTCTCTCGGTTTAGTAATATTCGCTCAGTTTAGGAATACTCTCTCAGTTTAGTAATATTCTCTCAGTTTTGGAATACTCTCTCAGTTTAGTAATACTCTCTCAGTTGAGTAATATTCTCTCAGTTTAGGAACACTCTCTCAGTTTAGTAATACTCTCTCAGTTTAGTAAAACTCTCTCGGTTTAGTAATACAACCTCAGTTTAGTAATACTCTCTCAGTTTAGTAATACTCTCTCGGTTTAGTAATACTCTCTCAGTTGAGTAATATTCTCTCAGTTTAGGAACACTCTCTCAGTTTAGTAATACTCTCTCAGTTTAGTAATACTATCTCAGTTTAGTAATACTCTCTCGGTTTAGTAATATTCTCTCAGTTTTGGAATACTCTCTCAGTTCAGTAATATTCTCTCGGTTTAGTAATACAACCTCAGTTTAGTAATACTCTCTCAGTTTAGTAAAACTCTCTCGGTTTAGTAATACAACCTCAGTTTAGTAATACTCTCTCAGTTTAGTAATACTCCCTCAGTTTAGTAATACTCTCTCAGTTTAGTAATACTCTCTCAGTTTAGTAATACTCTCACAGTTTTGTAACAATCTCTCAGTTTAGCAATACTCTCTCAATTTAGTAATACTCTCTCGGTTTAGTAATATTCTCTCAGTTTTGGAATACTCTCTCAGTTTAGTAATACTCTCTCAGTTTAGTACTACTCTCTCAGTTGAGTAATAGTCTCTCAGTTTAGGAACACGCTCTCAGTTTAGTAATACTCTCTCAGTTTAGTAATACTCTCTCGGTTTAGGTATATTCTCTCAGTTTTGGAATACTCTCTCATTTTAGTAATACTCTCTCAGTTTAGTAATACTCTCTCAGTTGAGTAATGGTCTCTCAGTTTAGGAAGACGCTCTCAGTTTAGTAATACTCCCTCAGTTTAGTAATACTCTCTCAGTTTAGGAACACTGTCGCAGTTTAGTAATACTCTCTCAGTTTAGTAATACTCTCTCGGTTTAGTAATATTCGCTCAGTTTAGGAATACTCTCTCAGTTTAGTAATATTCTCTCAGTTTTGGAATACTCTCTCAGTTTAGTAATACTCTCTCAGTTGAGTAATATTCTCTCAGTTTAGGAACACTCTCTCAGTTTAGTAATACTCTCTCAGTTTAGTAAAACTCTCTCGGTTTAGTAATACAACCTCAGTTTAGTAATACTCTCTCAGTTTAGTAATACTCCCTCAGTTTAGTAATACTCTCTCAGTTTAGTAATACTCTCTCGGTTTAGTAATACTCCCTCAGTTTAGTAATACTCTCTCAGTTTAGTAATACTCTCTCGGTTTAGTAATACTCCCTCAGTTTAGTAATACTCTCTCAGTTTAGTAATACTCTCTCAGTTTAGTAATACTCCCTCCGTTTAGTAATACTCTCTCAGTTTAGTAATACTCTCTCAGTTGAGTAATAATCTCTCCGTTCAGGTACTATTCTCTCAGTTTTGGAATACTCTCTCAGTTTAGTAACACTCTCTCAGTTTAGTAATACTCTCTCAGTTTAGTAATACTCTCTCAGTTGAGTAATATTCTCTCAGTTTAGGAACACTCTCTCAGTTTAGTAATACTCTCTCAGTTTAGTAACAATCTCTCAGTTTAGTAATACTCTCTCGGTTTAGTAATATTCTCTCAGTTTTGGAATACTCTCTCAGTTGAGTAATGGTCTCTCAGTTTAGGAAGACGCTCTCAGTTTAGTAATACTCCCTCAGTTTAGTAATACTCTCTCAGTTTAGGAACACTGTCGCAGTTTAGTAATACTCTCTCAGTTTAGTAATACTCTCTCGGTTTAGTAATATTCGCTCAGTTTAGGAATACTCTCTCAGTTTAGTAATATTCTCTCAGTTTTGGAATACTCTCTCAGTTTAGTAATACTCTCTCAGTTGAGTAATATTCTCTCAGTTTAGGAACACTCTCTCAGTTTAGTAATACTCTCTCAGTTTAGTAAAACTCTCTCGGTTTAGTAATACAACCTCAGTTTAGTAATACTCTCTCAGTTTAGTAATACTCCCTCAGTTTAGTAATACTCTCTCAGTTTAGTAATACTCTCTCGGTTTAGTAATACTCCCTCAGTTTAGTAATACTCTCTCAGTTTAGTAATACTCTCTCGGTTTAGTAATACTCCCTCAGTTTAGTAATACTCTCTCAGTTTAGTAATACTCTCTCAGTTTAGTAATACTCCCTCCGTTTAGTAATACTCTCTCAGTTTAGTAATACTCTCTCAGTTGAGTAATAATCTCTCCGTTCAGGTACTATTCTCTCAGTTTTGGAATACTCTCTCAGTTTAGTAACACTCTCTCAGTTTAGTAATACTCTCTCAGTTTAGTAATACTCTCTCAGTTGAGTAATATTCTCTCAGTTTAGGAACACTCTCTCAGTTTAGTAATACTCTCTCAGTTTAGTAACAATCTCTCAGTTTAGTAATACTCTCTCGGTTTAGTAATATTCTCTCAGTTTTGGAATACTCTCTCAGTTTAGTAATACTCTCTCAGTTTAGGAACACGCTCTCAGTTTAGTAATACTCCCTCAGTTTAGTAATACTCTCTCAGTTTAGGAACACTGTCGCAGTTTAGTAATACTCTCTCAGTTTAGTAAAACTCTCTCGGTTTAGTAATACAACCTCAGTTTAGTAATACTCTCTCAGTTTAGTAATACTCTCTCGGTTTAGTAATACTCTCTCAGTTGAGTAATATTCTCTCAGTTTAGGAACACTCTCTCAGTTTAGTAATACTCTCTCAGTTTAGTAATACTATCTCAGTTTAGTAATACTCTCTCGGTTTAGTAATATTCTCTCAGTTTTGGAATACTCTCTCAGTTCAGTAATATTCTCTCGGTTTAGTAATACAACCTCAGTTTAGTAATACTCTCTCAGTTTAGTAAAACTCTCTCGGTTTAGTAATACAACCTCAGTTTAGTAATACTCTCTCAGTTTAGTAATACTCCCTCAGTTTAGTAATACTCTCTCAGTTTAGTAATACTCTCTCAGTTTAGTAATACTCTCACAGTTTTGTAACAATCTCTCAGTTTAGCAATACTCTCTCAATTTAGTAATACTCTCTCGGTTTAGTAATATTCTCTCAGTTTTGGAATACTCTCTCAGTTTAGTAATACTATCTCAGTTTAGTACTACTCTCTCAGTTGAGTAATAGTCTCTCAGTTTAGGAACACGCTCTCAGTTTAGTAATACTCTCTCAGTTTAGTAATACTCTCTCGGTTTAGGTATATTCTCTCAGTTTTGGAATACTCTCTCATTTTAGTAATACTCTCTCAGTTTAGTAATACTCTCTCAGTTGAGTAATGGTCTCTCAGTTTAGGAACACGCTCTCAGTTTAGTAATACTCCCTCAGTTTAGTAATACTCTCTCAGTTTAGGAACACTGTCGCAGTTTAGTAATACTCTCTCAATTTAGTAATACTCTCTCGGTTTAGTAATATTCGCTCAGTTTAGGAATACTCTCTCAGTTTAGTAATATTCTCTCAGTTTTGGAATACTCTCTCAGTTTAGTAATACTCTCTCAGTTGAGTAATATTCTCTCAGTTTAGGAACACTCTCTCAGTTTAGTAAAACTCTCTCGGTTTAGTAATACAACCTCAGTTTAGTAATACTCTCTCAGTTTAGTAATACTCTCTCAGTTTAGTAATACTCTCTCAGTTGAGTAATAGTCTCTCAGTTTAGGAACACGCTCTCAGTTTAGTAATACTCTCTCAGTTTAGTAATACTCTCTCGGTTTAGGTATATTCTCTCAGTTTTGGAATACTCTCTCAGTTTAGTAATACTCTCTCAGTTTAGTAATACTCTCTCAGTTGAGTAATGGTCTCTCAGTTTAGGAACACGCTCTCAGTTTAGTAATACTCCCTCAGTTTAGTAATACTCTCTCAGTTTAGGAACACTGTCGCAGTTTAGTAATACTCTCTCAGTTTAGTAATACTCTCTCGGTTTAGTAATATTCGCTCAGTTTAGGAATACTCTCTCAGTTTAGTAATATTCTCTCAGTTTTGGAATACTCTCTCAGTTTAGTAATACTCTCTCAGTTGAGTAATATTCTCTCAGTTTAGGAACACTCTCTCAGTTTAGTAATACTCTCTCAGTTTAGTAAAACTCTCTCGGTTTAGTAATACAACCTCGGTTTAGTAATACTCTCTCAGTTTAGTAATACTCCCTCAGTTTAGTAATACTCTCTCAGTTTAGTAATAATCTCTCGGTTTAGTAATACTCCCTCAGTTTAGTTATACTCTCTCAGTTTAGTAATACTCCCACAGTTTAGTAATACTCTCTCAGTTTAGTAATACTCTCGCAGTTGAGTAATAATCTCTCCGTTCAGGTAATATTCTCTCAGTTTTGGAATACTCTCTCAGTTTAGTAACACTCTCTCAGTTTAGTAATACTCTCTCAGTTTAGTAATACTCTCTCAGTTTAGTAACAATCTCTCAGTTTAGTAATACTCTCTCAGTTTAGTAATACTCTCTCAGTTTAGTAATACTCTCTCAGTTGAGTAATAGTCTCTCAGTTTAGGAACACGCTCTCAGTTTAGTAATACTCTCTCAGTTTAGTAAAACTCTCTCGGTTTAGTAATACAACCTCAGTTTAGTAATACTCCCTCAGTTTAGGAATACTCTCTCAGTTTAGTAATACTCTCTCAGTTTAGTAATACTCTCTCGGTTTAGTAATATTCTCTCAGTTTTGGAATACTCTCTCAGTTTAGTAATACTCTCTCAGTTGAGTAATAGTCTCACAGTTTAGGAACACGCTCTCAGTTTAGTAATACTCTCTCAGTTTAGTAATACTCTCTCGGTTTAGGTATATTCTCTCAGTTTTGGAATACTCTCTCAGTTTAGTAATACTCTCTCAGTTTAGTAATACTCTCTCAGTTGAGTAATGGTCTCTCAGTTTAGGAACACGCTCTCAGTTTAGTAATACTCCCTCAGTTTAGTAATACTCTCTCAGTTTAGGAACACTGTCGCAGTTTAGTAATACTCTCTCAGTTTAGTAATACTCTCTCGGTTTAGTAATATTCGCTCAGTTTAGGAATACTCTCTCAGTTTAGTAATATTCTCTCAGTTTTGGAATACTCTCTCAGTTTAGTAATACTCTCTCAGTTGAGTAATATTCTCTCAGTTTAGGAACACTCTCTCAGTTTAGTAATACTCTCTCAGTTTAGTAAAACTCTCTCGGTTTAGTAATACAACCTCAGTTTAGTAATACTCTCTCAGTTTAGTAATACTCTCTCGGTTTAGTAATACTCTCTCAGTTGAGTAATATTCTCTCAGTTTAGGAACACTCTCTCAGTTTAGTAATACTCTCTCAGTTTAGTAATACTATCTCAGTTTAGTAATACTCTCTCGGTTTAGTAATATTCTCTCAGTTTTGGAATACTCTCTCAGTTCAGTAATATTCTCTCGGTTTAGTAATACAACCTCAGTTTAGTAATACTCTCTCAGTTTAGTAAAACTCTCTCGGTTTAGTAATACAACCTCAGTTTAGTAATACTCTCTCAGTTTAGTAATACTCCCTCAGTTTAGTAATACTCTCTCAGTTTAGTAATACTCTCTCAGTTTAGTAATACTCTCACAGTTTTGTAACAATCTCTCAGTTTAGCAATACTCTCTCAATTTAGTAATACTCCCTCAGTTTAGTAATACTCTCTCAGTTTAGGAACACTGTCGCAGTTTAGTAATACTCTCTCAGTTTAGTAATACTCTCTCGGTTTAGTAATATTCGCTCAGTTTAGGAATACTCTCTCAGTTTAGTAATATTCTCTCAGTTTTGGAATACTCTCTCAGTTTAGTAATACTCTCTCAGTTGAGTAATATTCTCTCAGTTTAGGAACACTCTCTCAGTTTAGTAATACTCTCTCAGTTTAGTAAAACTCTCTCGGTTTAGTAATACAACCTCAGTTTAGTAATACTCTCTCAGTTTAGTAATACTCCCTCAGTTTAGTAATACTCTCTCAGTTTAGTAATACTCTCTCGGTTTAGTAATACTCCCTCAGTTTAGTAATACTCTCTCAGTTTAGTAATACTCTCTCGGTTTAGTAATACTCCCTCAGTTTAGTAATACTCTCTCAGTTTAGTAATACTCTCTCAGTTTAGTAATACTCCCTCCGTTTAGTAATACTCTCTCAGTTTAGTAATACTCTCTCAGTTGAGTAATAATCTCTCCGTTCAGGTCCTATTCTCTCAGTTTTGGAATACTCTCTCAGTTTAGTAACACTCTCTCAGTTTAGTAATACTCTCTCAGTTTAGTAATACTCTCTCAGTTGAGTAATATTCTCTCAGTTTAGGAACACTCTCTCAGTTTAGTAATACTCTCTCAGTTTAGTAACAATCTCTCAGTTTAGTAATACTCTCTCGGTTTAGTAATATTCTCTCAGTTTTGGAATACTCTCTCAGTTGAGTAATGGTCTCTCAGTTTAGGAAGACGCTCTCAGTTTAGTAATACTCCCTCAGTTTAGTAATACTCTCTCAGTTTAGGAACACTGTCGCAGTTTAGTAATACTCTCTCAGTTTAGTAATACTCTCTCGGTTTAGTAATATTCGCTCAGTTTAGGAATACTCTCTCAGTTTAGTAATATTCTCTCAGTTTTGGAATACTCTCTCAGTTTAGTAATACTCTCTCAGTTGAGTAATATTCTCTCAGTTTAGGAACACTCTCTCAGTTTAGTAATACTCTCTCAGTTTAGTAATATTCTCTCGGTTTAGTAATACAACCTCAGTTTAGTAATACTCCCTCAGTTTAATAATACAACTTCAGTTTAGTAATTCTCTCTCAGTTTAGTAATACTCTCTCAGTTTAGGAACACTCACTCACATTTAGTAATACTCTCTCAGTTTAGTAATACTCTCTCGGTTTAGTAATATTCTCTCAGTTTTGGAATACTCTCTCAGTTTAGTAATATTCTCTCGGTTTAGTAATACAACCTCAGTTTAGTAATACTCCCTCAGTTTAATAATACTCTCTCAGTTTAGGAACACTGTCGCAGTTTAGTAATACTCTCTCAGTTTAGTAATACTCTCTCGGTTTAGTAATATTCTCTCAGTTTTGGAATACTCTCTCAGTTTAGTAATACTCTCTCAGTTTAGTAATACTCTCTCAGTTTAGTAATACTCTCTCAGTTGAGTAATATTCTCTCAGTTTAGGAACACTCTCTCAGTTTAGTAATACTCTCTCAGTTTAGTAATACTCTCTCAGTTGAGTAATAATCTCTCCGTTCAGGTAATATTCTCTCAGTTTTGGAATAATCTCTCAGTTTAGTAACACTCTCTCAGTTGAGTAATACTCTCTCAGTTTAGTAATACTCTCTCAGTTGAGTAATATTCTCTCAGTTTAGGAACACGCTCTCAGTTTAGTAATACTCTCTCAGTTTAGTAACAATCTCTCAGTTTAGTAATACTCTCTCAGTTTAGTAATACTCTCTCCGTTTAGTAATACTCTCTCGGTTTAGTAATATTCTCTCAGTTTTGGAATACTCTCTCAGTTTAGTAATACTCTCTTAGTTGAGTAATAGTCTCTCAGTTTAGGAACACGCTCTCAGTTTAGTAATACTCTCTCAGTTTAGTAATACTCTCTCGGTTTAGTAATATTCTCTCAGTTTTGGAATACTCTCTCAGTTTAGTAATATTCTCTCGGTTTAGTAATACAACCTCAGTTTAGTAATACTCCCTCAGTTTAATAATACAACTTCAGTTTAGTAATTCTCTCTCAGTTTAGTAATACTCCCTCAGTTTAGTAATACTCTCTCAGTTTAGTAATACTCTCTCAGTTTAGGAACACTCACTCACATTTAGTAATACTCTCTCAGTTTAGTAATACTCTCTCTGTTTAGTAATATTCTCTCAGTTTTGGAATACTCTCTCAGTTTAGTAATACTCTCTCAGTTTAGTAATACTCTCTCAGTTTAGTAATACTCTCTCAGTTGAGTAATATTCTCTCAGTTTAGGAACAATCTCTCAGTTTAGTAATACTCTCTCAGTTTAGTAATACTCTCTCAGTTTAGTAATACTCTCTCGGTTTAGTAATATTCTCTCAGTTTTGGAATACTCTCTCAGTTTAGTAATACTCTCTCAGTTGAGTAATACTCTCTCAGTTTAGTAATACTCTCTCAGTTGAGTAATATTCTCTCAGTTTAGGAACACGCTCTCAGTTTAGTAATACTCTCTCAGTTTAGTAACAATCTCTCAGTTTAGTAATACTCTCTCAGTTTAGTAATACTCTCTCAGTTTAGTAATACTCTCTCGGTTTAGTAATATTCTCTCAGTTTTGGAATACTCTCTCAGTTTAGTAATACTCTCTTAGTTGAGTAATAGTCTCTCAGTTTAGGAACACGCTCTCAGTTTAGTAATACTCTCTCAGTTTAGTAATACTCTCTCGGTTTAGAAATATTCTCTCAGTTTTGGAATACTCTCTCAGTTTAGTAATATTCTCTCGGTTTAGTAATACAACCTCAGTTTAGTAATACTCCCTCAGTTTAATAATACTCTCTCAGTTTAGGAACACTGTCGCAGTTTAGTAATACTCTCTCAGTTTAGTAATACTCTCTCGGTTTAGTAATATTCTCTCAGTTTTGGAATACTCTCTCAGTTTAGTAATACTCTCTCAGTTTAGTAATACTCTCTCAGTTTAGTAATACTCTCTCAGTTGAGTAATATTCTCTCAGTTTAGGAACACTCTCTCAGTTTAGTAATACTCTCTCAGTTTAGTAATATTCTCTCAGTTTAGTAATACTGTCTCAGTTTAGTAATACTCTCTCAGTTTAGGAACACTGTCGCAGTTTAGTAATACTCTCTCAGTTTATTAATACTCTCTGGGTTTAGTAATATTCGCTCAGTTTAGGAATACTCTCTCAGTTTAGTAATATTCTCTCAGTTTTGGAATACTCCCACAGTTTAGTAATACTCTCTCAGTTGAGTAATATTCTCTCAGTTTAGGAACACTCTCTCAGTTTAGTAATACTCTCTCAGTTTAGTAAAACTCTCTCGGTTTAGTAATACAACCTCAGTTTAGTAATACTCTCTCAGTTTAGTAATACTCCCTCAGTGTATTAATACTCTCTCAGTTTAGTAATACTCTCCCGTTTTATTAATACTCCCTCAGTTTAGTAATACTCTCTCAGTTTAGTAATACTCCCTCAGTTTAGTAATACTCTCTCAGTTTTGTAACAATC
>NW_027256060.1:0-83375 GCF_045679555.1 Salvelinus alpinus
ACCCTGACGCACCCTGACGCACCCTAACGACGCACCCTGGCGAACCCTAAAGACGCACCCTAACGACAGGACGCACCCTGACTCACCCTAACGACGCACCCTGACGCACCCTAACAACGCACCCTGACGACACAACGCACCCTGACGCACCCTAACGACGCACCCTGACGCACCCTAACGACGCACCCTGACGCACCCTAACGACGCACCCTGACGCACCCTAACGACGCACCCTGACGCACCCTAACAACGCACCCTAACGACAGGACGCACCCTGACTCACCCTACCGACGCACCCTGACGCACCCTAAAAACGCACACTGACGACACAACGCACCCTGACGCACCCTAACGACGCACCCTGACGAACCGTAACGACGCACCCTGACGCACCCTAACGACGCACCCTGACGAACCGTAACGACGCACCCTGACGCACCCTAACGACGCACCCTGACGAACCCTAAAGACGCACCCTGACGAACCCTAACGACGCACCCTGACGACGCACCCTGACGAACCCTAATGACGCACCCTGACGAACCCTAATGACGCACCCTGACCAACCCTAACAACGCACCCTGACGCACCCTAACGACGCACCCTGACAGACCCCAACGACGCACCCTGACGCACCCTAACGACGCACCCTGACGCACCCTGACGCACCCTGACGCACCCTAACGACGCACCCTGGCGAACCCTAAAGACGCACCCTAACGACAGGACGCACCCTGACTCACCCTAACGACGCACCCTGACGCACCCTAACAACGCACCCTGACGACACAACGCACCCTGACGCACCCTAACGACGCACCCTGACGAACCCTAACGACGCACCCTGACACACCCTAACGACGCACCCTGACACACCCTAACAACGCACCCTGACGAACCCTAACGACGCACCCTGACACACCCTAACAACGCACCCTGACGAACACTAACGACGCACCCTGACGCACCCTAACGACGCACCCTAACGACACACCCTATCGCACCCTAACGACGCACCCTAACGACGCACCCTATCGCACCCTAACGATGCACCCTGACACACCCTAACGACGCACCCTGACGCAGCCTAACAACGCACCCTGACGACACAACGCACCCTGACGAACCCTAACGACGCACCCTAACACCCTGACACACCCTAACAACGCACCCTGACGAACCCTAACGACGCACCCTGACGCACCCAAACGACGCACCCTAACGACGCACCCTATCGCACGCACCCTACCCTAACGACGCACCCTATCGCACCCTAACGACGCACCCTGACGAACCCTAACGACGCACCCTAACGACGCACCCTATCGCACCCTAACGACGCACCCTGACGCACCCTAACGACGCACCCTAACGACGCACCCTATCGCACCCTAACGACGCACCCTAACGACGCACCCTATCGCCCCCTAACGACGCACCCTGACACACCCTAACGACGCACCCTGACGCACCCTAACGACGCACCCTGACGCACCCTAACGACGCACCCTGACGCACCCTGACGCACCCTGACGCACCCTAACGACGCACCCTGGCGAACCCTAAAGACGCACCCTAACGACAGGACGCACCCTGACTCACCCTAACGACGCACCCTGACGCACCCTAACAACGCACCCTGACGACACAACGCACCCTGACGCACCCTAACGACGCACCCTGACGCACCCTAACGACGCACCCTGACGCACCCTAACGACGCACCCTGACGCACCCTAACGACGCACCCTGACGCACCCTAACAACGCACCCTAACGACATGACGCACCCTGACTCACCCTAACGACGCACCCTGACGCACCCTAACAACGCACCCTGACGACACAACGCACCCTGACGCACCCTAACGACGCACCCTGACGAACCGTAACGACGCACCCTGACGCACCCTAACGACGCACCCTGACGAACCGTAACGACGCACCCTGACGCACCCTAACGACGCACCCTGACGAACCCTAAAGACGCACCCTGACGAACCCTAACGACGCACCCTGACGACGCACCCTGACGAACCCTAATGACGCACCCTGACGAACCCTAATGACGCACCCTGACCAACCCTAACAACGCACCCTGACGCACCCTAACGACGCACCCTGACACACCCTAACGACGCACCCTGACGCACCCTAACGACGCACCCTGACGCACCCTGACGCACCCTGACGCACCCTAACGACGCACCCTGGCGAACCCTAAAGACGCACCCTAACGACAGGACGCACCCTGACTCACCCTAACGACGCACCCTGGCGCACCCTAACAACGCACCCTGACGACACAACGCACCCTGACGCACCCTAACGACGCACCCTGACGAACCCTAACGACGCACCCTGACACACACCCTAACGACGCACCCTAACGACGCACCCTGACGCACCCTAACGACGCACCCTAACGACGCACCCTATCGCACCCTAACGACGCACCCTAACGACGCACCCTATCGCACCCTAACGATGCACCCTGACACACCCTAACGACGCACCCTAACAACGCACCCTGACGACACAACGCACCCTGACGAACCCTAACGACGCACCCTAACACCCTGACACACCCTAACAACGCACCCTGACGAATCCTAACGACGCACCCTGACGCACCCTAACGACGCACCCTAACGACGCACCCTATCGCACGCACCCTACCCTAACGACGCACCCTATCGCACCCTAACGACGCACCCTGACGAACCCTAACGACGCACCCTAACGACGCACCCTATCGCACCCTAACGACGCACCCTGACGCACTCTAACGACGCACCCTAACGCACCCTATCGCACCCTAACGACGCACCCTGACACAACCTAACGACGCACCCTGAGGACACAACGCACCCTGACGCACCCTAACGACGCACCCTGACGCACCCTAACAACGCACCCTAACGACACAACGCACCCCGACGAACCCTAACGACGCACCCTGACGCACCCAAACGACGCACCCTAACGACGCACCCTATCGCACGCACCCTACCCTAACGACGCACCCTATCGCACCCTAACGACGCACCCTGACGAACCCTAACGACGCACCCTAACGACGCACCCTATCGCACCCTAACGACGCACCCTGACGCACCCTAACGACGCACCCTAACGACGCACCCTATCGCACCCTAACGACGCACCCTAACGACGCACCCTATCGCCCCCTAACGACGCACCCTGACACACCCTAACGACGCACCCTGACGCACCCTAACGACGCACCCTGACGCACCCTAACGACGCACCCTGACGCACCCTGACGCACCCTGACGCACCCTAACGACGCACCCTGGCGAACCCTAAAGACGCACCCTAACGACAGGACGCACCCTGACTCACCCTAACGACGCACCCTGACGCACCCTAACAACGCACCCTGACGACACAACGCACCCTGACGCACCCTAACGACGCACCCTGACGCACCCTAACGACGCACCCTGACGCACCCTAACGACGCACCCTGACGCACCCTAACGACGCACCCTGACGCACCCTAACAACGCACCCTAACGACAGGACGCACCCTGACTCACCCTAACGACGCACCCTGACGCACCCTAACAACGCACCTGACGACACAACGCACCCTGACGCACCCTAACGACGCACCCTGACGAACCCTAACGACGCACCCTGACGCACCCTAACGACGCACCCTGACGAACCGTAACGACGCACCCTGACGCACCCTAACGACGCACCCTGACGAACCCTAAAGACGCACCCTGACGCACCCTAACGACGCACCCTGACGACGCACCCTGACGAACCCTAATGACGCACCCTGACGAACCCTAATGACGCACCCTGACCAACCCTAACAACGCACCCTGACGCACCCTAACGACGCACCCTGACACACCCTAACGACGCACCCTGACGCACCCTAACGACGCACCCTGACGCACCCTGACGCACCCTAACGACGCACCCTGGCGAACCCTAAAGACGCACCCTAACGACAGGACGCACCCTGACTCACCCTAACGACGCACCCTGACGCACCCTAACAACGCACCCTGACGACACAACGCACCCTGACGCACCCTAACGACGCACCCTGACGAACCCTAACGACGCACCCTGACACACCCTAACGACGCACCCTGACACACCCTAACAACGCACCCTGACGAACCCTAACGACGCACCCTGACGCACCCTAACGACGCACCCTAACGACGCACCCTATCGCACCCTAACGACGCACCCTAACGTCGCACCCTATCGCACCCTAACGATGCACCCTGACACACCCTAACGACGCACCCTAACAACGCACCCTGACGACACAACGCACCCTGTCGAACCCTAACGACGCACCCTAACACCCTGACACACCCTAACAACGCACCCTGACGAATCCTAACGACGCACCCTGACGCACCCTAACGACGCACCCTAACGACGCACCCTATCGCACGCACCCTACCCTAACGACGCACCCTATCGCACCCTAACGACGCACCCTGACGAACCCTAACGACGCACCCTAACGACGCACCCTATCGCACCCTAACGACGCACCCTGACGCACTCTAACGACGCACCCTAACGCACCCTATCGCACCCTAACGACGCACCCTGACACAACCTAACAACGCACCCTGAGGACACAACGCACCCTGACGCACCCTAACGACGCACCCTGACGCACCCTAACAACGCACCCTAACGACACAACGCACCCCGACGAACCCTAATGACGCACCCTGACGAACCCTAACGACGCACCCTGACGCTCCCTAACGACGCACCCTGACGACGCACCCTGACGCACCCTAACGACGCACCCTGACAAACCCTAACGACGCACCCTGACGAACCCTAACGATGCACCCTGACGCACCCTAACGACGCACCCTGACGCACCCTAAAGACGCACCCTGACGCACCCTAACGACGCACCCTGACGCACCCTAACAACGCACCCTAACGACAGGACGCACCCTGACGCACCCTAAAGACGCACCCTGACGCACCCTAACGACGCACCCTGACGCACCCTAACGACGCACCCTGACGAACCCTAACGACGCACCCTGACGCACCCTAACGACGCACCCTGACGCACCCTAACGACGCACCCTGACGCACCCTAACGACGCACCCTGACGCACCCTAACGACGCACCCTGACGCACCCTAACAACGCACCCTAACGACAGGACGCACCCTGACGCACCCTAACGACGAACCCTGACGCACCCTAACAACGCACCCTAACGACGAACCCTAACGACGCACCCTGACAAACCCTAACGACGCACCCTGACGAACCCTAACGATGCACCCTGACGCACCCTAACGACGCACCCTGACGCACCCTAAAGACGCACCCTGACGCACCCTAACGACGCACCCTGACGCACCCTAACAACGCACCCTAACGACAGGACGCACCCTGACGCACCCTAACGACGCACCCTGACGCACCCTAACGACGCACCCTGACGCACCCTAACGACGCACCCTGACGAACCCTAACGACGCACCCTGACGCACCCTAACGACGCACCCTGACGCACCCTAACGACGCACCCTGACGCACCCTAACGACGCACCCTGACGCACCCTAACAACGCACCCTAACGACAGGACGCACCCTGACGCACCCTAACGACGAACCCTGACGCACCCTAACAACGCACCCTAACGACGCACCCTATCGCACCCTAACGATGCACCCTGACACACCCTAACGACGCACCCTGACGCACCCTAACAACGCACCCTGACGAACCCTAACAACGCACCCTGACGAACCCTAACGACGCACCCTGCCGAACCCTAACGACGCACCCTGACACACCCTAACTACGCACCCTGACGCACCCTAACGACGCACCCTGACGCACCCTAACGATGCACCCTGACGCACCCTAACGACGCACCCTGGCGAACACTAAAGACGCACCCTAACGACAGGACGCACCCTGACGCACCCTAACGACGCACCCTGACGCACCCTAACAACGCACCCTGACGACACAACGCACCCTGACGCACCCTAACGACGCACCCTGACGAACCCTAACGACGCACCCTGACACACCCTAACAACGCACCCTGACGAACCCTAACGACGCACCCTGACGCACCCTAACGACGCACCCTGACGCACCCTAACAACGCACCCTAACGACAGGACGCACCCTGACGCACCCTAACGACGCACCCTGACGCACCCTAACGACGCACCCTGACGCACCCTAACGACGCACCCTGACGAACCCTAACGACGCACCCTGACGCACCCTAACGACGCACCCTGACGCACCCTAACGACGCACCCTGACGCACCCTAACGACGCACCCTGACGCACCCTAACGACGCACCCTGACGCACCCTAACAACGCACCCTAACGACAGGACGCACCCTGACGCACCCTAACGACGAACTCTGACGCACCCTAACAACGCACCCTAACGACGAACCCTAACGACGCACCCTGACAAACCCTAACGACGCACCCTGACGAACCCTAACGATGCACCCTGACGCACCCTAACGACGCACCCTGACGCACCCTAACGACGCACCCTGACGCACCCTAACGATGCACCCTGACGCACCCTAACGACGCACCCTGGCGAACACTAAAGACGCACCCTAACGACAGGACGCACCCTGACGCACCCTAACGACGCACCCTGACGCACCCTAACAACGCACCCTGACGACACAACGCACCCTGACGCACCCTAACGACGCACCCTGACGCACCCTAACGACGCACCCTGACGCACCCTAACGACGCACCCTGACGAACCCTAACGACGCACCCTGACGCACCCTAACGACGCACCCTGACGCACCCTAACGACGCACCCTGACGCACCCTAACGACGCACCCTGACGCACCCTAACAACGCACCCTAACGACAGGACGCACCCTGACGCACCCTAACGACGAACCCTGACGCACCCTAACGACGCACCCTAACGACGCACCCTATCGCACCCTAACGATGCACCCTGACACACCCTAACGACGCACCCTGACGCACCCTAACAACGCACCCTGACGAACCCTAACAACGCACCCTGACGAACCCTAACGACGCACCCTGCCGAACCCTAACGACGCACCCTGACACACCCTAACTACGCACCCTGACGCACCCTAACGACGCACCCTGACGCACCCTAACAATGCACCCTGACGCACCCTAACGACGCACCCTGGCGAACACTAAAGACGCACCCTAACGACAGGACGCACCCTGACGCACCCTAACGACGCACCCTGACGCACCCTAACAACGCACCCTGACGACACAACGCACCCTGACGCACCCTAACGACGCACCCTGACGAACCCTAACGACGCACCCTGACACACCCTAACAACGCACCCTGACGAACCCTAACGACGCACCCTGACGCACCCTAACGACGCACCCTGACGCACCCTAACGACGCACCCTAACGACGCACCCTATCGCACCCTAACGATGCACCCTGACACACCCTAACGACGCACCCTGACGCACCCTAACAACGCACCCTGACGACACAACGCACCCTGACGCACCCTAACGACGCACCCTGACGACAGGACGCACCCTGACTCACCCTAACGACGCACCCTGACGCACCCTAACAACGCACCCTGACGACACAACGCACCCTGACGCACCCTAACGACGCACCCTGACGAACCCTAACGACGCACCCTGACACACCCTAACGACGCACCCTGACACACCCTAACAACGCACCCTGACGAACACTAACGACGCACCCTGACGCACCCTAACGACGCACCCTAACGACGCACCCTATCGCACCCTAACGACGCACCCTAACGACGCACCGTATCGCACCCTAACGATGCACCCTGACACACCCTAACGACGCACCCTGACGCAGCCTAACAACGCACCCTGACGACACAACGCACCCTGACGAACCCTAACGACGCACCCTAACACCCTGACACACCCTAACAACGCACCCTGACGAACCCTAACGACGCACCCTGACGCACCCAAACGACGCACCCTAACGACGCACCCTATCGCACGCACCCTACCCTAACGACGCACCCTATCGCACCCTAACGACGCACCCTGACGAACCCTAACGACGCACCCTGACACACCCTAACAACGCACCCTGACGAACCCTAACGACGCACCCTGACGCACCCTAACGACGCACCCTGACGCACCCTAAAGACGCACCCTAACGACAGGACGCACCCTGACTCACCCTAACGACGCACCCTGACGCACCCTAACAACGCACCCTGACGACACAACGCACCCTGACGCACCCTAACGACGCACCCTGACGAACCCTAACAACGCACCCTGACACAACCTAACGACGCACCCTGACACACCCTAACAACGCACCCTGACGAACCCTAACGACGCACCCTGACGCACCCTAACGACGCACTCTAACGACGCACCCTATCGCACCCTAACGACGCACCCTAACGACGCACCCTATCGCACCCTAACGATGCACCCTGACACACCCTAACGACGCACCCTTACACACCCTAACAACGCACCCTGATGACACAACGCACCCTGACGAACCCTAACGACGCACCCTAACACCCTGACACACCCTAACAACGCACCCTGACGACACAACGCACCCAGACGAACCCTAACGACGCACCCTGACGCACCCTAAAGACGCACCCTGACGAACCCTAACGACGCACCCTGACGAACCCTAACGACGCACCCTGACGCACCCTAACGACGCACCCTGACGAACCCTAACGACGCACCCTGACGAACCCTAACGACGCACCCTGACGCACCCTAACGACGCACCCTGACGAACCCTAACGACGCACCCTGCCGAACCCTAACGACGCACCCTGACACACCCTAACTACGCACCCTGACGCACCCTAACGACGCACCCTGACGCACCCTAACGACGCACCCTGACGCACCCTAACGACGCACCCTGGCGAACCCTAACGACGCACCCTGACGCACCCTAACGACGCACCCTGACGCACCCTAACAACGCACCCTGACGACACAACGCACCCTGACGCACCCTAACGACGCACCCTGACGAACCCTAACGACGCACCCTGACGCACCCTAACGACGCACCCTGACGAACCCTAACGACACACCCTGACGCACCCTAACGACGCACCCTGACGCACCCTAACGATGCACCCTGACGCACCCTAACGACGCACCCTGGCGAACACTAAAGACGCACCCTAACGACAGGACGCACCCTGACGCACCCTAACGACGCACCCTGACGCACCCTAACAACGCACCCTGACGACACAACGCACCCTGACGCACCCTAACGACGCACCCTGACGCACCCTAACGACGCACCCTGACACACCCTAACAACGCACCCTGACGAACCCTAACGACGCACCCTGACGCACCCTAACGACGCACCCTGACGCACCCTAACGACGCACCCTAACGACGCACCCTATCGCACCCTAACGATGCACCCTGACACACCCTAACGACGCACCCTGACGCACCCTAACAACGCACCCTGACGACACAACGCACCCTGACGCACCCTAACGACGCACCCTGACGACAGGACGCACCCTGACGCACCCTAACGACGCACCCTGACGCACCCTAACGACGCACCCTGACGCACCCTAACGACGCACCCTAACAACGCACCCTAACGACAGGACGCACCCTGACGCACCCTAACGACGAACCCTGACGCACCCTAACAACGCACCCTAACGACGAACCCTAACGACGCACCCTGACAAACCCTAACGACGCACCCTGACGAACCCTAACGATGCACCCTGACGCACCCTAACGACGCACCCTGACGCACCCTAAAGACGCACCCTGACGCACCCTAACGACGCACCCTGACGCACCCTAACAACGCACCCTAACGACAGGACGCACCCTGACGCACCCTAACGACGCACCCTGACGCACCCTAACGACGCACCCTGACGCACCCTAACGACGCACCCTGACGAACCCTAACGACGCACCCTGACGCACCCTAACGACGCACCCTGACGCACCCTAACGACGCACCCTGACGCACCCTAACGACGCACCCTGACGCACCCTAACAACGCACCCTAACGACAGGACGCACCCTGACGCACCCTAACGACGAACCCTGACGCACCCTAACGACGCACCCTAACGACGCACCCTATCGCACCCTAACGATGCACCCTGACACACCCTAACGACGCACCCTGACGCACCCTAACAACGCACCCTGACGAACCCTAACAACGCACCCTGACGAACCCTAACGACGCACCCTGCCGAACCCTAACGACGCACCCTGACGCACCCTAACGACGCACCCTGACGCACCCTAACGATGCACCCTGACGCACCCTAACGACGCACCCTGGCGAACACTAAAGACGCACCCTAACGACAGGACGCACCCTGACGCACCCTAACGACGCACCCTGACGCACCCTAACAACGCACCCTGACGACACAACGCACCCTGACGCACCCTAACGACGCACCCTGACGAACCCTAACGACGCACCCTGACACACCCTAACAACGCACCCTGACGAACCCTAACGACGCACCCTGACGCACCCTAACGACGCACCCTGACGCACCCTAACAACGCACCCTAACGACAGGACGCACCCTGACGCACCCTAACGACGCACCCTGACGCACCCTAACGACGCACCCTGACGCACCCTAACGACGCACCCTGACGAACCCTAACGACGCACCCTGACGCACCCTAACGACGCACCCTGACGCACCCTAACGACGCACCCTGACGCACCCTAACGACGCACCCTGACGCACCCTAACGACGCACCCTAACGACGCACCCTGACGCACCCTAACAACGCACCCTAACGACAGGACGCACCCTGACGCACCCTAACGACGAACCCTGACGCACCCTAACAACGCACCCTAACGACGAACCCTAACGACGCACCCTGACAAACCCTAACGACGCACCCTGACGAACCCTAACGATGCACCCTGACGCACCCTAACGACGCACCCTGACGCACCCTAACAACGCACCCTGACGACACAACGCACCCTGACGCACCCTAACGACGCACCCTGACGAACCCTAACGACGCACCCTGACACACCCTAACAACGCACCCTGACGAACCCTAACGACACACCCTGACGCACCCTAACGACGCACCCTGACGCACCCTAACGATGCACCCTGACGCACCCTAACGACGCACCCTGGCGAACACTAAAGACGCACCCTAACGACAGGACGCACCCTGACGCACCCTAACGACGCACCCTGACGCACCCTAACAACGCACCCTGACGACACAACGCACCCTGACGCACCCTAACGACGCACCCTGACGAACCCTAACGACGCACCCTGACACACCCTAACAACGCACCCTGACGAACCCTAACGACGCACCCTGACGCACCCTAACGACGCACCCTGACGCACCCTAACGACGCACCCTAACGACGCACCCTATCGCACCCTAACGATGCACCCTGACACACCCTAACGACGCACCCTGACGCACCCTAACAACGCACCCTGACGACACAACGCACCCTGACGCACCCTAACGACGCACCCTGACGACAGGACGCACCCTGACGCACCCTAACGACGCACCCTGACGCACCCTAACGACGCACCCTGACGCACCCTAACGACGCACCCTAACAACGCACCCTAACGACAGGACGCACCCTGACGCACCCTAACGACGAACCCTGACGCACCCTAACAACGCACCCTAACGACGAACCCTAACGACGCACCCTGACAAACCCTAACGACGCACCCTGACGAACCCTAACGATGCACCCTGACGCACCCTAACGACGCACCCTGACGCACCCTAAAGACGCACCCTGACGCACCCTAACGACGCACCCTGACGCACCCTAACAACGCACCCTAACGACAGGACGCACCCTGACGCACCCTAACGACGCACCCTGACGCACCCTAACGACGCACCCTGACGCACCCTAACGACGCACCCTGACGAACCCTAACGACGCACCCTGACGCACCCTAACGACGCACCCTGACGCACCCTAACGACGCACCCTGACGCACCCTAACGACGCACCCTGACGCACCCTAACAACGCACCCTAACGACAGGACGCACCCTGACGCACCCTAACGACGAACCCTGACGCACCCTAACGACGCACCCTAACGACGCACCCTATCGCACCCTAACGATGCACCCTGACACACCCTAACGACGCACCCTGACGCACCCTAACAACGCACCCTGACGAACCCTAACAACGCACCCTGACGAACCCTAACGACGCACCCTGCCGAACCCTAACGACGCACCCTGACACACCCTAACTACGCACCCTGACGCACCCTAACGACGCACCCTGACGCACCCTAACGATGCACCCTGACGCACCCTAACGACGCACCCTGGCGAACACTAAAGACGCACCCTAACGACAGGACGCACCCTGACGCACCCTAACGACGCACCCTGACGCACCCTAACAACGCACCCTGACGACACAACGCACCCTGACGCACCCTAACGACGCACCCTGACGAACCCTAACGACGCACCCTGACACACCCTAACAACGCACCCTGACGAACCCTAACGACGCACCCTGACGCACCCTAACGACGCACCCTGACGCACCCTAACAACGCACCCTAACGACAGGACGCACCCTGACGCACCCTAACGACGCACCCTGACGCACCCTAACGACGCACCCTGACGCACCCTAACGACGCACCCTGACGAACCCTAACGACGCACCCTGACGCACCCTAACGACGCACCCTGACGCACCCTAACGACGCACCCTGACGCACCCTAACGACGCACCCTGACGCACCCTAACGACGCACCCTAACGACGCACCCTGACGCACCCTAACAACGCACCCTAACGACAGGACGCACCCTGACGCACCCTAACGACGAACCCTGACGCACCCTAACAACGCACCCTAACGACGAACCCTAACGACGCACCCTGACAAACCCTAACGACGCACCCTGACGAACCCTAACGATGCACCCTGACGCACCCTAACGACGCACCCTGACGCACCCTAAAGACGCACCCTGACGCACCCTAACGACGCACCCTGACGCACCCTAACAACGCACCCTAACGACAGGACGCACCCTGACGCACCCTAACGACGCACCCTGACGCACCCTAACGACGCACCCTGACGCACCCTAACGACGCACCCTGACGAACCCTAACGACGCACCCTGACGCACCCTAACGACGAACCCTGACGCACCCTAACGACGCACCCTGACGCACCCTAACAACGCACCCTAACGACAGGACGCACCCTGACGCACCCTAACGACGAACCCTGACGCACCCTAACGACGCACCCTAACGACGCACCCTATCGCACCCTAACAATGCACCCTGACACACCCTAACGACGCACCCTGACGCACCCTAACAACGCACCCTGACGCACCCTAACAACGCACCCTGACGAACCCTAACGACGCACCCTGCCGAACCCTAACGACGCACCCTGACACACCCTAACTACGCACCCTGACGCACCCTAACGACGCACCCTGACGCACCCTAACGATGCACCCTGACGCACCCTAACGACGCACCCTGGCGAACACTAAAGACGCACCCTAACGACAGGACGCACCCTGACGCACCCTAACGACGCACCCTGACGCACCCTAACAACGCACCCTGACGACACAACGCACCCTGACGCACCCTAACGACGCACCCTGACGAACCCTAACGACGCACCCTGACACACCCTAACAACGCACCCTGACGAACCCTAACGACGCACCCTGACGCACCCTAACGACGCACCCTGACGCACCCTAACGACGCACCCTAACGACGCACCCTATCGCACCCTAACGATGCACCCTGACACACCCTAACGACGCACCCTGACGCACCCTAACAACGCACCCTGACGACACAACGCACCCTGACGCACCCTAACGACGCACCCTGACGACAGGACGCACCCTGACGCACCCTAACGACGCACCCTGACGCACCCTAACAACGCACCCTGACGCACCCTAACAACGCACCCTGACGCACCCTAACGACAGGACGCACCCTGACGAACCCTAACGACGCACCCTGACGCACCCTAACAACGCACCCTGACGAACCCTAACGATGCACCCTGACGCACCCTAACGACGCACCCTGACGCACCCTAAAGACGCACCCTGACGCACCCTAACGACGCACCCTGACGCACCCTAACAACGCACCCTAACGACAGGACGCACCCTGACGCACCCTAACGACGCACCCTGACGCACCCTAACGACGCACCCTGACGCACCCTAACGACGCACCCTGACGAACCCTAACGACGCACCCTGACGCACCCTAACGACGCACCCTGACGCACCCTAACGACGCACCCTGACGCACCCTAACGACGCACCCTGACGCACCCTAACAACGCACCCTAACGACAGGACGCACCCTGACGCACCCTAACGACGAACCCTGACGCACCCTAACGACGCACCCTAACGACGCACCCTATCGCACCCTAACGATGCACCCTGACACACCCTAACGACGCACCCTGACGCACCCTAACAACGCACCCTGACGAACCCTAACAACGCACCCTGACGAACCCTAACGACGCACCCTGCCGAACCCTAACGACGCACCCTGACACACCCTAACTACGCACCCTGACGCACCCTAACGACGCACCCTGACCCACCCTAACGATGCACCCTGACGCACCCTAACGACGCACCCTGGCGAACACTAAAGACGCACCCTAACGACAGGACGCACCCTGACGCACCCTAACGACGCACCCTGACGCACCCTAACAACGCACCCTGACGACACAACGCACCCTGACGCACCCTAACGACGCACCCTGACGAACCCTAACGACGCACCCTGACACACCCTAACAACGCACCCTGACGAACCCTAACGACGCACCCTGACGCACCCTAACGACGCACCCTGACGCACCCTAACAACGCACCCTAACGACAGGACGCACCCTGACGCACCCTAACGACGCACCCTGACGCACCCTAACGACGCACCCTGACGCACCCTAACGACGCACCCTGACGAACCCTAACGACGCACCCTGACGCACCCTAACGACGCACCCTGACGCACCCTAACGACGCACCCTGACGCACCCTAACGACGCACCCTGACGCACCCTAACGACGCACCCTAACGACGCACCCTGACGCACCCTAACAACGCACCCTAACGACAGGACGCACCCTGACGCACCCTAACGACGAACCCTGACGCACCCTAACAACGCACCCTAACGACGAACCCTAACGACGCACCCTGACAAACCCTAACGACGCACCCTGACGAACCCTAACGATGCACCCTGACGCACCCTAACGACGCACCCTGACGCACCCTAAAGACGCACCCTGACGCACCCTAACGACGCACCCTGACGCACCCTAACAACGCACCCTAACGACAGGACGCACCCTGACGCACCCTAACGACGCACCCTGACGCACCCTAACGACGCACCCTGACGCACCCTAACGACGCACCCTGACGAACCCTAACGACGCACCCTGACGCACCCTAACGACGAACCCTGACGCACCCTAACGACGCACCCTGACGCACCCTAACAACGCACCCTAACGACAGGACGCACCCTGACGCACCCTAACGACGAACCCTGACGCACCCTAACGACGCACCCTAACGACGCACCCTATCGCACCCTAACAATGCACCCTGACACACCCTAACGACGCACCCTGACGCACCCTAACAACGCACCCTGACGAACCCTAACAACGCACCCTGACGAACCCTAACGACGCACCCTGCCGAACCCTAACGACGCACCCTGACACACCCTAACTACGCACCCTGACGCACCCTAACGACGCACCCTGACGCACCCTAACGATGCACCCTGACGCACCCTAACGACGCACCCTGGCGAACACTAAAGACGCACCCTAACGACAGGACGCACCCTGACGCACCCTAACGACGCACCCTGACGCACCCTAACAACGCACCCTGACGACACAACGCACCCTGACGCACCCTAACGACGCACCCTGACGAACCCTAACGACGCACCCTGACACACCCTAACAACGCACCCTGACGAACCCTAACGACGCACCCTGACGCACCCTAACGACGCACCCTGACGCACCCTAACGACGCACCCTAACGACGCACCCTATCGCACCCTAACGATGCACCCTGACACACCCTAACGACGCACCCTGACGCACCCTAACAACGCACCCTGACGACACAACGCACCCTGACGCACCCTAACGACGCACCCTGACGACAGGACGCACCCTGACTCACCCTAACGACGCACCCTGACGCACCCTAACAACGCACCCTGACGACACAACGCACCCTGACGCACCCTAACGACGCACCCTGACGAACCCTAACGACGCACCCTGACACACCCTAACGACGCACCCTGACACACCCTAACAACGCACCCTGACGAACACTAACGACGCACCCTGACGCACCCTAACGACGCACCCTAACGACGCACCCTATCGCACCCTAACGACGCACCCTAACGACGCACCCTATCGCACCCTAACGATGCACCCTGACACACCCTAACGACGCACCCTGACGCACCCTAACAACGCACCCTGACGACACAACGCACCCTGACGAACCCTAACGACGCACCCTAACACCCTGACACACCCTAACAACGCACCCTGACGAACCCTAACGACGCACCCTGACGCACCCAAACGACGCACCCTAACGACGCACCCTATCGCACGCACCCTACCCTAACGACGCACCCTATCGCACCCTAACGACGCACCCTGACGAACCCTAACGACGCACCCTGACACACCCTAACAACGCACCCTGACGAACCCTAACGACGCACCCTGACGCACCCTAACGACGCACCCTGACGCACCCTAAAGACGCACCCTAACGACAGGACGCACCCTGACTCACCCTAACGACGCACCCTGACGCACCCTAACAACGCACCCTGACGACACAACGCACCCTGACGCACCCTAACGACGCACCCTGACGAACCCTAACAACGCACCCTGACACACCCTAACGACGCACCCTGACACACCCTAACAACGCACCCTGACGAACCCTAACGACGCACCCTGACGCACCCTAACGACGCACTCTAACGACGCACCCTATCGCACCCTAACGACGCACCCTAACGACGCACCCTATCGCACCCTAACGATGCACCCTGACACACCCTAACGACGCACCCTGACGCACCCTAACAACGCACCCTGATGACACAACGCACCCTGACGAACCCTAACGACGCACCCTAACACCCTGACACACCCTAACAACGCACCCTGACGACACAACGCACCCAGACGAACCCTAACGACGCACCCTGACGCACCCTAAAGACGCACCCTGACGAACCCTAACGACGCACCCTGACGAACCCTAACGACGCACCCTGACGCACCCTAACGACGCACCCTGACGACGAACCCTAACGACGCACCCTGACGAACCCTAACGACGCACCCTGACGCACCCTAACGACGCACCCTGACGAACCCTAACGACGCACCCTGACGAACCCTAACGACGCACCCTGCCGAACCCTAACGACGCACCCTGACACACCCTAACTACGCACCCTGACGCACCCTAACGACGCACCCTGACGCACCCTAACGATGCACCCTGACGCACCCTAACGACGCACCCTGGCGAACACTAAAGACGCACCCTAACGACAGGACGCACCCTGACGCACCCTAACGACGCACCCTGACGCACCCTAACAACGCACCCTGACGACACAACGCACCCTGACGCACCCTAACGACGCACCCTGATGAACCCTAACGACGCACCCTGACACACCCTAACAACGCACCCTGACGAACCCTAACGACACACCCTGACGCACCCTAACGACGCACCCTGACGCACCCTAACGATGCACCCTGACGCACCCTAACGACGCACCCTGGCGAACACTAAAGACGCACCCTAACGACAGGACGCACCCTGACGCACCCTAACGACGCACCCTGACGCACCCTAACAACGCACCCTGACGACACAACGCACCCTGACGCACCCTAACGACGCACCCTGACGAACCCTAACGACGCACCCTGACACACCCTAACAACGAACCCTGACGAACCCTAACAACGCACCCTGACGCACCCTAACGACGCACCCTGACGCACCCTAACGACGCACCCTAACGACGCACCCTATCGCACCCTAACGATGCACCCTGACACACCCTAACGACGCACCCTGACGCACCCTAACAACGCACCCTGACGACACAACGCACCCTGACGCACCCTAACGACGCACCCTGACGAACCCTAACGACGCACCCTGACACACCCTAACAACGCACCCTGAGGAACCCTAACGACGCACCCTGACGCACCCTAACGACGCACCCTGACGCACCCTAAAGACGCACCCTAACGACAGGACGCACCCTGACTCACCCTAACGACGCACCCTGACGCACCCTAACAACGCACCCTGACGACACAACGCACCCTGACGCACCCTAACGACGCACCCTGACGAACCCTAACAACGCACCCTGACACACCCTAACGACGCACCCTGACACACCCTAACAACGCACCCTGACGAACCCTAACGACGCACCCTGACGCACCCTAACGACGCACCCTAACGACGCACCCTATCGCACCCTAACGACGCACCCTAACGACGCACCCTATCGCACCCTAACGATGCACCCTGACACACCCTAACGACGCACCCTGACGCACCCTAACAACGCACCCTGATGACACAACGCACCCTGACGAACCCTAACGACGCACCCTAACACCCTGACACACCCTAACAACGCACCCTGACGACACAACGCACCCAGACGAACCCTAACGACGCACCCTGACGCACCCTAAAGACGCACCCTGACGAACCCTAACGACGCACCCTGACGAACCCTAACGACGCACCCTGACGCACCCTAACGACGCACCCTGACGAACCCTAACGACGCACCCTGACGAACCCTAACGACGCACCCTGACGCACCCTAACGACGCACCCTGACGAACCCTAACGACGCACCCTGACGAACCCTAACGACGCACCCTGCCGAACCCTAACGACGCACCCTGACACACCCTAACTACGCACCCTGACGCACCCTAACGACGCACCCTGACGCACCCTAACGATGCACCCTGACGCACCCTAACGACGCACCCTGGCGAACACTAAAGACGCACCCTAACGACAGGACGCACCCTGACGCACCCTAACGACGCACCCTGACGCACCCTAACAACGCACCCTGACGACACAACGCACCCTGACGCACCCTAACGACGCACCCTGACGAACCCTAACGACGCACCCTGACACACCCTAACAACGCACCCTGACGAACCCTAACGACACACCCTGACGCACCCTAACGACGCACCCTGACGCACCCTAACGATGCACCCTGACGCACCCTAACGACGCACCCTGGCGAACACTAAAGACGCACCCTAACGACAGGACGCACCCTGACGCACCCTAACGACGCACCCTGACGCACCCTAACAACGCACCCTGACGACACAACGCACCCTGACGCACCCTAACGACGCACCCTGACGAACCCTAACGACGCACCCTGACACACCCTAACAACGCACCCTGACGAACCCTAACGACGCACCCTGACGCACCCTAACGACGCACCCTGACGCACCCTAACGACGCACCCTAACGACGCACCCTATCGCACCCTAACGATGCACCCTGACACACCCTAACAACGCACCCTGACGCACCCTAACAACGCACCCTGACGACACAACGCACCCTGACGCACCCTAACGACGCACCCTGACGACAGGACGCACCCTGACTCACCCTAACGACGCACCCTGACGCACCCTAACAACGCACCCTGACGACACAACGCACCCTGACGCACCCTAACGACGCACCCTGACGAACCCTAACGACGCACCCTGACACACCCTAACGACGCACCCTGACACACCCTAACAACGCACCCTGACGAACACTAACGACGCACCCTGACGCACCCTAACGACGCACCCTAACGACGCACCCTATCGCACCCTAACGACGCACCCTAACGA
Organism: Salvelinus alpinus; assembly: GCF_045679555.1. Lineage (NCBI taxonomy): Eukaryota > Metazoa > Chordata > Actinopteri > Salmoniformes > Salmonidae > Salvelinus > Salvelinus alpinus. Next base: position 20,181 of record NW_027256060.1, read on the forward strand.
CGCACCCTATCGCACCCTAACGATGCACCCTGACACACCCTAACGACGCACCCTGACGCAGCCTAACAACGCACCCTGACGACACAACGCACCCTGACGAACCCTAACGACGCACCCTAACACCCTGACACACCCTAACAACGCACCCTGACGAACCCTAACGACGCACCCTGACGCACCCAAACGACGCACCCTAACGACGCACCCTATCGCACACACCCTACCCTAACGACGCACCCTATCGCACCCTAACGACGCACCCTGACGAACCCTAACGACGCACCCTAACGACGCACCCTATCGCACCCTAACGACGCACCCTGACGCACCCTAACGACGCACCCTAACGACGCACCCTATCGCACCCTAACGACGCACCCTGACGCACCCTGACGCACCCTGACGCACCCTAACGACGCACCCTGGCGAACCCTAAAGACGCACCCTAACGACAGGACGCACCCTGACTCACCCTAACGACGCACCCTGACGCACCCTAACAACGCACCCTGACGACACAACGCACCCTGACGCACCCTAACGACGCACCCTGACGAACCCTAACGACGCACCCTGACACACCCTAACGACGCACCCTGACACACCCTAACAACGCACCCTGACGAACCCTAACGACGCACCCTGACGCACCCTAACGACGCACCCTGACGCACCCTAACGACGCACCCTAACGACGCACCCTACCGCACCCTAACGACGCACCCTGACGCACCCTAACGACGCACCCTGACGACGCACAACGCACCCTGACGAACCCTAACGACGCACCCTAACACCCTGACACACCCTAACAACGCACCCTGACGAATCCTAACGACGCACCCTGACGCACCCTAACGACGCACCCTAACGACGCACCCTATCGCACGCACCCTACCCTAACGACGCACCCTATCGCACCCTAACGACGCACCCTGACGAACCCTAACGACGCACCCTAACGACGCACCCTGACGCACCCTAACGACGCACCCTGACGCACCCTAACGACGCACCCTAACGCACCCTATCGCACCCTAACGACGCACCCTGACACAACCTAACAACGCACCCTGAGGACACAACGCACCCTGACGAACCCTAACGACGCACCCTGACGCACCCTAACAACGCACCCTAACGACAGGAAGCACCCTGACGCACCCTAACGACGCACCCTGACGCACCCTAACAACGCACCCTAACGACACAACGCACCCCGACGAACCCTAATGACGCACCCTGACGAACCCTAACGACGCACCCTAACGACAGGACGCACCCTGACTCACCCTAACGACGCACCCTGACGCACCCTAACAACGCACCCTGACGACACAACGCACTCTGACGCACCCTAACGACGCACCCTGACGAACCCTAACGACGCACCCTGACACACCCTAACGACGCACCCTGACACACCCTAACAACGCACCCTGACGAACCCTAACGACGCACCCTGACGCACCCTAACGACGCACCCTAACGACGCACCCTATCGCACCCTAACGACGCACCCTAACGACGCACCCTATCGCACCCTAACGATGCACCCTGACACACCCTAACGACGCACCCTAACAACGCACCCTGACGACACAACGCACCCTGACGAACCCTAACGACGCACCCTAACACCCTGACACACCCTAACAACGCACCCTGACGAATCCTAACGACGCACCCTGACGCACCCTAACGACGCACCCTAACGACGCACCCTATCGCACGCACCCTACCCTAACGACGCACCCTATCGCACCCTAACGACGCACCCTGACGAACCCTAACGACGCACCCTAACGACGCACCCTATCGCACCCTAACGACGCACCCTGACGCACCCTAACGACGCACCCTAACGCACCCTATCGCACCCTAACGACGCACCCTGACACAACCTAACAACGCACCCTGAGGACACAACGCACCCTGACAAACCCTAACGACGCACCCTGACGCACCCTAACAACGCACCCTAACGACAGGAAGCACCCTGACGCACCCTAACGACGCACCCTGACGCACCCTAACAACGCACCCTAACGACACAACGCACCCCGACGAACCCTAATGACGCACCCTGACGAACCCTAACGACGCACCCTGACGCTCCCTAACGACGCACCCTGACGACGCACCCTGACGCACCCTAACGACGCACCCTGACAAACCCTAACGACGCACCCTGACGAACCCTAACGATGCACCCTGACGCACCCTAACGACGCACCCTGACGCACCCTAACGACGCACCCTGACGCACCCTAACGACGCACCCTGACGCACCCTAACAACGCACCCTAACGACAGCGACGCACCCTGACGCACCCTAACGACGCACCCTGACGCACCCTAACGACGCACCCTGACGCACCCTAACGACGCACCCTGACGAACCCTAACGACGCACCCTGACGCACCCTAACGACGCACCCTGACGCACCCTAACGACGCACCCTGACGCACCCTAACGACGCACCCTGACGCACCCTAACGACGCACCCTGACGCACCCTAACGACGCACCCTGACTGACGCACCCTAACGACGCACCTGACGCACCCTAACGACGCACCCTAACGACGAACCCTAACGACGCACCCTGACGCACCCTAACGACGCACCCTGACGCACCCTAACGACGCACCCTGACGCACCCTAACGACGCACCCTGACGCACCCTAACGACGCACCCTGACGCACCCTAACGACGCACCCTGACGCACCCTAACGACGCACCCTGACGCACCCTAACGACGCACCCTGACGCACCCTAACGACGCACCCTGACGCACCCTAACGACGCACCCTGACGCACCCTAACGACGCACCCTGACGCACCCTAACGACGCACCCTGACGAACCCTAACGACGCACCCTGACGCACCCTAACGACGCACCCTGACGCACCCTAACGACGCACCCTGACGCACCCTACCCTGACGCACCCTAACAACGCACCCTAACGACACGACGCACCCTGACGCACCCTAACGACGCACCCTGACGCACCCTAACGACGCACCCTAACGACGAACCCTAACGACGCACCCTGACGCACCCTAACGACGCACCCTGACGCACCCTAACGACGCACCCTGACGCACCCTAACGACGCACCCTGACGCACCCTAACGACGCACCCTGACGCACCCTAACGACGCACCCTGACGCACCCTAACGACGCACCCTGACGCACCCTAACGACGCACCCTGACGCACCCTAACGACGCACCCTGACGCACCCTAACGACGCACCCTGACGCACCCTAACGACGCACCCTGACGCACCCTAACGACGCACCCTGACGCACCCTAACGACGCACCCTGACGCACCCTAACAACGCACCCTAACGACAGGACGCACCCTGACGCACCCTAACGACGCACCCTGACGCACCCTACGACGACGCACCCTGACGAACCCTAACGACGCACCCTGACGCACCCTAACGACGCACCCTGACGCACCCTAACGACGCACCCTGACGCACCCTAACGACGCACCCTGACGCACCCTAACGACGCACCCTGACGCACCCTAACAACGCACCCTAACGACAGGACGCACCCTGACGCACCCTAACGACGCACCCTGACGCACCCTAACGACGCACCCTGACGCACCCTAACGACGCACCCTGACGAACCCTAACGACGCACCCTGACGCACCCTAACGACGCACCCTGACGCACCCTAACGACGCACCCTGACGCACCCTAACGACGCACCCTGACGCACCCTACGACGCACCCTGACGCACCCTAACGACGCACCCTAACGACAGGACGCACCCTGACGCACCCTAACGACGCACCCTGACGCACCCTAACGACGCACCCTGACGCACCCTAACGACGCACCCTGACGCACCCTAACGACGCACCCTGACGCACCCTAACGACGCACCCTGACGCACCCTAACGACGCACCCTGACGCACCCTAACGACGCACCCTGACGCACCCTAACGACGCACCCTGACGCACCCTAACGACGCACCCTAACGACACGACGCACCCTGACGCACCCTAACGACGCACCCTGACGCACCCTAACGACGCACCCTAACGACGACACCCTAACGACGCACCCTGACGAACCCTAACGACGCACCCTGACGCACCCTAACGACGCACCCTGACGCACCCTAACGACGCACCCTGACGCACCCTAACGACGCACCCTGACGCACCCTAACGACGCACCCTGACGACACGACGCACCCTGACGCACCCTAACGACGCACCCTGACGCACCCTAACGACGCACCCTGACGCACCCTAACGACGCACCCTGACGCACCCTAACGACGCACCCTGACGAACCCTAACGACGCACCCTGACGCACCCTAACGACGCACCCTGACGCACCCTAACGACGCACCCTAACGACGCACCCTAACGACGCACCCTGACGCACCCTAACGACGCACCCTGACGCACCCTAACAACGCACCCTGACGACCCACGACGCACCCTGACGCACCCTAACGACGCACCCTGACGCACCCTAACGACGCACCCTGACGCACCCTAACGACGCACCCTGACGAACCCTAACGACGCACCCTGACGCACCCTAACGACGCACCCTGACGCACCTACAACGCACCCTGACGACACGACGCACCCTGACGAACCCTAACGACGCACCCTGACGCACCCTAACGACGCACCCTGACGAACCCTAACGACGCACCCTGACGCACCCTAACGACGCACCCTGACGCACCCTAACGACGCACCCTGACAACCCTCACGACGCACCCTGACGCACCCTAACGACGCACCCTGACGCACCCTAACGACGCACCCTACCGCACCCTAACGACGCACCCTGACGCACCCTAACGACGCACCCTGACGCACCCTAACAACGCACCCTAACGACACAACGCACCCTGACGCACCCTAACGACGCACCCTGACGCACCCTAACGACGCACCCTGACGCACCCTAACGACGCACCCTGACGCACCCTAACGACGCACCCTGACGCACCCTAACGACGCACCCTGACGAACGCACCCTGACGCACCCTAACGACGCACCCTGACGCACCCTAACGACGCACCCTAACGACCCTAACGACGCACCCTGACGCACCCTAACGACGCACCCTGACGCACCCTAACAACGCACCCTGACGACACGACGCACCCTGACGCACCCTAACGACGCACCCTGACGCACCCTAACGACGCACCCTGACGACGAACCCTAACGACGCACCCTGACGCACCCTAACGACGCACCCTGACGCACCCTAACGACGCACCCTAACGCACCCTAACGACGCACCCTGACGCACCCTAACGACGCACCCTGACGCACCCTAACAACGCACCCTAACGACGCACCCTGACGCACCCTAACGACGCACCCTGACGCACCCTAACGACGCACCCTGACGACGCACCCTAACGACGCACCCTGACGCACCCTAACGACGCACCCTGACGCACCCTAACGACGCACCCTGACGCACCCTAACGACGCACCCTGACGCACCCTAACGACGCACCCTGACGCACCCTAACGACGCACCCTGACGCACCCTAACGACGCACCCTGACGCACCCTAACGACGCACCCTGACGAACCCTAACGACGCACCCTGACGCACCCTAACGACGCACCCTAACGACGACGCACCCTAACGACGCACCCTGACGCACCCTAACGACGCACCCTAACGACGCACCCTGACGCACCCTAACGACGCACCCTGACGCACCCTAACGACGCACCCTGACGACACAACGCACCCTGACGAACCCTAACGACGCACCCTGACGCACCCTAACGACGCACCCTGACGCACCCTAACGACGCACCCTGACGCACCCTAACGACGCACCCTAACGCACCCTAACGACGCACCCTGACGCACCCTAACGACGCACCCTGACGCACCCTAACGACGCACCCTGACGCACCCTAACACGACGCACCCTGACGCACCCTAACGACGCACCCTGACGCACCCTAACGACGCACCCTGACGCACCCTAACGACGCACCCTGACGCACCCTAACGACGCACCCTGACGCACCCTAACGACGCACCCTGACGACACAACGCACCCTGACGCACCCTAACGACGCACCCTGACGCACCCTAACGACGCACCCTACGCACCCTAACGACGCACCCTGACGAACCCTAACGACGCACCCTGACGCACCCTAACGACGCACCCTGACGCACCCTAACGACGCACCCTGACGCACCCTAACAACGCACCCTAACCGACGCACCCTGACGCACCCTAACGACGCACCCTGACGCACCCTAACAACGCACCCTAACGACACGACGCACCCTGACGCACCCTAACGACGCACCCTGACGCACCCTAACGACGCACCCTGACGAACCCTAACGACGCACCCTGACGCACCCTAACGACGCACCCTGACGCACCCTAACGACGCACCCTGACGCACCCTAACGACGCACCCTAACGACGCACCCTAACGACGCACCCTGACGCACCCTAACGACGCACCCTGACGCACCCTAACAACGCACCCTGACGACACAACGCACCCTGACGAACCCTCACGACGCACCCTGACGCACCCATAACGACGCACCCTGACGCACCCTAACGACGCACCCTGACGCACCCTAACGACGCACCCTGACGCACCCTAACAACGCACCCTGACGACACGACGCACCCTGACGAACCCTAACGACGCACCCTGACGCACCCTAACGACGCACCCTGACGCACCCTAACGACGCACCCTGACGCACCCTAACGACGCACCCTGACGCACCCTAACGACGCACCCTGACGCACCCTAACGACGCACCCTGACGCACCCTAACGACGCACCCTGACGCACCCTAACGACGCACCCTGACGCACCCTAACGACGCACCCTGACGAACCCTAACGACGCACCCTGACGCACCCTAACGACGCACCCTAACGACGCACCCTGACGCACCCTAACAACGCACCCTAACGACACAACGCACCCTGACGCACCCTAACGACGCACCCTGACGCACCCTAACGACGCACCCTGACGCACCCTAACGACGCACCCTGACGCACCCTAACGACGCACCCTGACGAACCCTAACGACGCACCCTGACGCACCCTAACGACGCACCCTGACGCACCCTAACGACGCACCCTGACGCACCCTAACGACGCACCCTAACGAACCCTCACGACGCACCCTGACGCACCCTAACGACGCACCCTGACGCACCCTAACGACGCACCCTGACGACACCCTAACGACGCACCCTGACGCACCCTAACGACGCACCCTGACGCACCCTAACGACGCACCCTGACGCACCCTAACGACGCACCCTGACGCACCCTAACGACGCACCCTGACGCACCCTAACGACGCACCCTGACGCACCCTAACGACGCACCCTGACGCACCCTAACGACGCACCCTGACGCACCCTAACGACGCACCCTGACGCACCCTAACGACGCACCCTGACGCACCCTAACGACGCACCCTAACGCACCCTAACGACGCACCCTGACGCACCCTAACGACGCACCCTGACGCACCCTAACGACGCACCCTGACGACACCCTAACGACGCACCCTGACGCACCCTAACGACGCACCCTGACGACACAACGCACCCTGACGACACCCTAACGACGCACCCTGACGCACCCTAACGACGCACCCTGACGCACCCTAACGACGCACCCTGACGAACCCTAACGACGCACCCTGACGCACCCTAACGACGCACCCTGACGCACCCTAACGACGCACCCTGACGCACCCTAACGACGCACCCTAACGACAAGACGCACCCTGACGCACCCTAACGACGCACCCTGACGCACCCTAACGACGCACCCTGACGACCCTAACGACGCACCCTGACGCACCCTAACGACGCACCCTGACGCACCCTAACGACGCACCCTGACGCACCCTAACGACGCACCCTGACGCACCCTAACGACGCACCCTGACGCACCCTAACGACGCACCCTGACGCACCCTAACGACGCACCCTGACGCACCCTAACGACGCACCCTAACGACGCACCCTGACGCACCCTAACGACGCACCCTAACGACGCACCCTGACGCACCCTAACGACGCACCCTGACGCACCCTAACGACGCACCCTGACGCACCCTAACGACGCACCCTGACGCACCCTAACGACGCACCCTAACGACGCACCCTCGACGCACCCTAACGACGCACCCTGACGCACCCTAACGACGCACCCTGACGCACCCTAACGACGCACCCTGACGCACCCTAACGACGCACCCTGACGAACCCTAACGACGCACCCTGACGCACCCTAACGACGCCTACACACCTAACGCACCCTAACAGACGCACCCTGACGAACCCTAACGACGCACCCTGACGCACCCTAACGACGCACCCTAACGACACGACGCACCCTGACGCACCCTAACGACGCACCCTGACGCACCCTAACGACGCACCCTGACGCACCCTAACGACGCACCCTGACGCACCCTAACGACGCACCCTGACGCACCCTAACGACGCACCCTGACGCACCCTAACGACGCACCCTAACGACGCACCCTAACGACGCACCCTGACGCACCCTAACGACGCACCCTGACGCACCCTAACGACGCACCCTGACGCACCCTAACGACGCACCCTGACGCACCCTAACGACGCACCCTGACGCACCCTAACGACGCACCCTGACGCACCCTAACGACGCACCCTGACGCACCCTAACGACGCACCCTGACGCACCCTAACGACGCACCCTGACGCACCCTAACGACGCACCCTGACGAACCCTAACGACGCACCCTGACGCACCCTAACGACGCACCCTGACGCACCCTAACGACGCACCCTGACGCACCCTAACGACGCACCCTGACGCACCCTAACGACGCACCCTGACGCACCCTAACGACGCACCCTGACGCACCCAACGCACCCTGACGAACCCTAACGACGCACCCTGACGCACCCTAACGACGCACCCTGACGCACCCTAACGACGCACCCTGACGAACCCTAACGACGCACCCTGACGCACCCTAACGACGCACCCTAACGACCCTACGCACCCTAACGACGCACCCTGACGCACCCTAACGACGCACCCTGACGCACCCTAACGACGCACCCTGACGCACCCTAACGACGCACCCTAACGACGCACCCTGACGACGCACCCTAACGACACACGCACCCTGACGCACCCTAACGACGCACCCTACGACGCACCCTAACGACGCACCCTGACGCACCCTAACGACGCACCCTGACGCACCCTAACGACGCACCCTGACGCACCCTAACGACGCACCCTGACGCACCCTAACGACGCACCCTGACGCACCCTAACGACGCACCCTGACGCACCCTAACGACGCACCCTGACGCACCCTAACGACGCACCCTGACGCACCCTAACGACGCACCCTGACGACACAACGCACCCTGACGCACCCTAACGACGCACCCTGACGCACCCTAACGACGCACCCTGACGCACCCTAACGACGCACCCTGACGCACCCTAACGACGCACCCTGACGCACCCTAACGACGCACCCTGACGCACCCTAACGACGCACCCTGACGCACCCTAACGACGCACCCCGACCCTGACGCACCCTAACGACGCACCCTGACGCACCCTAACGAACGCACCCTGACGCACCCTAACGACGCACCCTGACGACACTACGCACCCTGACGCACCCTAACGACGCACCCTGACGACGCACCCTGACGACACGACGCACCCTGACGCACCCTAACGACGCACCCTGACGCACCCTAACGACGCACCCTGACGCACCCTAACGACGCACCCTGACGCACCCTAACGACGCACCCTGACGAACCCTAACGACGCACCCTGACGCACCCTAACGACGCACCCTGACGCACCCTAACGACGCACCCTGACGCACCCTAACGACGCACCCTACGACGCACCCTGACGCACCCTACGACGCACCCTGACGCACCCTAACGACGCACCCTGACGCACCCTAACGACGCACCCTGACGCACCCTAACGACGCACCCTGACGCACCCTAACGACGCACCCTGACGCACCCTAACGACGCACCCTGACGACACCCTAACGACGCACCCTGACGCACCCTAACGACGCACCCTAGACGCACCCTAACGACGCACCCTGACGCACCCTAACGACGCACCCTGACGCACCCTAACAACGCACCCTGACGAACACCACGCACCCTGACGCACCCTAACGACGCACCCTGACGCACCCTAACGACGCACCCTAACGACGCACCCTACCGCACCCTAACGACGCACCCTGACGCACCCTAACGACGCACCCTGACGCACCCTAACGACGCACCCTGACGCACCCTAACGACGCACCCTGACGACGCACCCTGACGCACCCTAACGACGCACCCTGACGCACCCTAACGACGCACCCTGACGCACCCTAACGACGCACCCTACCGCACCCTAACGACGCACCCTGACGCACCCTAACGACGCACCCTGACGCACCCTAACGACGCACCCTGACGACGGACCCTAACGACGCACCCTGACGAACCCTAACGACGCACCCTGACGTACCCTACGACGCACCCTGACGCACCCTAACGACGCACCCTACGACCCTAACGACGCACCCTACGACAGACGCACCCTGACGCACCCTAACGACGCACCCTGACGCACCCTAACGACGCACCCTGACGCACCACAACGACGCACCCTGACGCACCCTAACGACGCACCCTGACGCACCCTAACGACGCACCCTAACGACCTAACGCACCCTGACGCACCCTAACGACGCACCCTAACGCACCCTAACGACGCACCCTGACGCACCCTAACGACGCACCCTGACGAACCCTAACAACGCACCCTGACGACACAACGCACCCTGACGCACCCTAACGACGCACCCTAACGACGCACCCCCTAACGACGCACCCTGACGCACCCTAACAACGCACCCTGACGACACGACGCACCCTGACGCACCCTAACGACGCACCCTGAACACCCTAACGACGCACCCTGACGCACCCTAACGACGCACCCCGACACACCCTAACGACGCACCCTGACGCACCCTAACGACGCACCCTACGACGCACCCTACGCACCCTAACGACGCACCCTGACGCACCCTAACGACGCACCCTGACGACACCCTAACGACGCACCCTGACGCACCCTAACGACGCACCCTGACGCACCCTAACGACGCACCCTGACGACCCTAACGACGCACCCTGACGCACCCTAACGACGCACCCTGACGAACCCTAACGACGCACCCTAACGACACGACGCACCCTGACGCACCCTAACGACGCACCCTGACGCACCCTAACGACGCACCCTGACGAACCCTCACGACGCACCCTGACGCACCCTAACGACGCACCCTGACGCACCCTAACGACGCACCCTGACGCACCCTAACGACGCACCCTGACGCACCCTAACGACGCACCCTGACGCACCCTAACGACGCACCCTGACGCACCCTAACGACGCACCCTGACGAACCCTAACAACGCACCCTGACGACACGACGCACCCTGACGCACCCTAACGACGCACCCTGACACCTAACAACGCACCCTAACGACACGACGCACCCTGACGCACCCTAACGACGCACCCTGACGCACCCTAACGACGCACCCTGACGCACCCTAACGACGCACCCTGACGCACCCTAACGACGCACCCTACGACGCACCCTAACGACGCACCCTGACGCACCCTAACGACGCACCCTGACGCACCCTAACGACGCACCCTGACGCACCCGAACGACGCACCCTAACGACGCACCCTGACGCACCCTAACGACGCACCCTGACGCACCCTAACGACGCACCCTGACGCACCCTAACAACGCACCCTGACGCACCCTAACGACGCACCCTGACGACGCACCCTAACGACGCACCCTAACGACGCACCCTAACGACGCACCCTAACGACGCACCCTGACGCACCCTAACGACGCACCCTGACGAACCCTAACGACGCACCCTGACGCACCCTAACGACGCACCCTAACGCACCCTAACGACGCACCCTAAACGCACCCTAACGACGCACCCTGACGCACCCTAACGACGCACCCTGACGTACCCTAACGACGCACCCTGACGCACCCTAACGACGCACCCTGACGCACCCTAACGACGCACCCTGACGCACCCTAACGACGCACCCTGACGAACCCTAACGACGCACCCTGACGCACCCTAACGACGCACCCTGACGCACCCTAACGACGCACCCTGACGACACTACGTACCTACGACGCACCCTAACGACGCACCCTGACGCACCCTAACGACGCACCCTGACGCACCCTAACGACGCACCCTAACGACACAACGCACCCTGACGAACCCTAACGACGCACCCTGACGCACCCTAACGACGCACCCTAACGACGCACCCTGACGCACCCTAACGACGCACCCTAACGACGCACCCTAACGACGCACCCACGCACCCTAACGACGCACCCTACGACCAATCGCACCCTAGAACGACGCACCCTACGCACCCTAACGACGCACCCTGACGACCCGACGCACCCTGACGCACCCTAACGACGCACCCTGACGCACCCTAACAACGCACCCTAACGACGCACCCTGACGCACCCTAACGACGCACCCTGACGCACCCTAACGACGCACCCTGACGCACCCTAACGACGCACCCTGACGCACCCTAACGACGCACCCTGACGCACCCTAACGACGCACCCTGACGAACCCTCACGACGCACCCTAACGACGACGCACCCTAACGACGCACCCTGACGCACCCTAACGACGCACCCTAACGACAGGACGCACCCTGACGCACCCTAACGACGCACCCTGACGCACCCTAACAACGCACCCTAACGACACAACGCACCCTGACGCACCCTAACGACGCACCCTGACGCACCCTAACGACGCACCCTGACGAACCCTAACGACGCACCCTAACGACGCACCCTGACGCACCCTAACGACGCACCCTGACGCACCCTAACGACGCACCCTGACGCACCCTAACGACGCACCCTACCGCACCCTAACGACGCACCCTGACGCACCCTAACGACGCACCCTGACGCACCCTAACGACGCACCCTGACGCACCCTAACGACGCACCCTGACGCACCCTAACGACGCACCCCGACGCACCCTAACGACGCACCCTGACGCACCCTAACGACGCACCCTGACGCACCCTAACGACGCACCCCTACGCACCCTAACGACGCACCCTGACGCACCCTAACGACGCACCCTGACGCACCCTAACGACGCACCCTCACGCACCCTAACGACGCACCCTGACGAACCCTAACGACGCACCCTGACGCACCCTAACGACGCACCCTACCGCACCCTAACGACGCACCCTGACGCACCCTAACGACGCACACGACGACGCACCCTAACGACGCACCCTGACGCACCCTAACGACGCACCCTGACGCACCCTAACGACGCACCCTAACGACGCACCCTGACGCACCCTAACGACGCACCCTGACGACACGACGCACCCTGACGCACCCTAACGACGCACCCTGACGCACCCTAACGACGCACCCTGACGCACCCTAACGACGCACCCTGACGCACCCTAACGACGCACCCTGACACACCCTAACAACGCACCCTGACGACACAACGCACCCTGACGAACCCTAACGACGCACCCTGACGCACCCTAACGACGCACCCTGACGCACCCTAACGACGCACCCTGACGACCCTAACGACGGACCCTGACGCACCCTAACGACGCACCCTGACGCACCCTAACGACGCACCCTGACGCACCCTAACGACGCACCCTGACGCACCCTAACGGACGCACCCTGACGCACCCTAACGACGCACCCTGACGCACCCTAACGACGCACCCTGACGCACCCTAACGACGCACCCTGACGCACCCTAACGACGCACCCTACGCACCCTAACGACGCACCCTAACGACGCACCCTACACCTAACGACGCACCCTGACGCACCCTACGCACCCTAACGACGCACCCTGACGCACCCTAACGACGTACCCTGACGCACCCTAACGACGCACCCTGACGCACCCTAACGACGCACCCTGACGCACCCTAACGACGCACCCTGACGACACGACGCACCCTGACGCACCCTAACGACGCACCCTGACGCACCCTAACGACGCACCCTGACGCACCCTAACGACGCACCCTGACGCACCCTAACGACGCACCCTGACGACACCCTAACGACGCACCCTGACGCACCCTAACGACGCACCCTGACGCACCCTAACGACGCACCCTGACGACACGACGCACCCTGACGCACCCTAACGACGCACCCTGACGCACCCTAACGACGCACCCTGACGACACAACGCACCCTGACGAACCCTAACGACGCACCCTAACGCACCCTAACGCACCCTAACGAAGCACACTAACGACGCACCCTGACGCACCCTAACGACGCACCCTGACGCACCCTAACGACGCACCCTGACGCACCCTAACGACGCACCCTGACGCACCCTAACGACGCACCCTGACGAACCCTAACGACGCACCCTGACGCACCCTAACGACGCACCCTGACGCACCCTAACAACGCACCCTGACGACACAACGCACCCTGACGAACCCTAACGACGCACCCTGACGCACCCTAACGACGCACCCTGACGCACCCTAACGACGCACCCTGACGCACCCTAACGACGCACCCTGACGACACGACGCACCCTGACGAACCCTAACGACGCACCCTGACGCACCCTAACGACGCACCCTGACGCACCCTAACGACGCACCCTGACGCACCCTAACGACGCACCCTGACGCACCCTAACGACGCACCCTGACACACCCAACGACGCACGACACCCTAACGACGCACCCTGACGCACCCTAACGACGCACCCTGACGAACCCACGACGCACCCTGACGCACCCTAACGACGCACCCTGACGCACCCTAACAACGCACCCTGACGACGACACAACGCACCCTGACGAACCCTAACGACGCACCCTGACGCACCCTAACGACGCACCCTGACGAACCCTAACGACGCACCCTAACTACGCACCCTAACGACGCACCCTGACGCACCCTAACGACGCACCCTGACGCACCCTAACGACGCACCCTGACGCACCCTAACGACGCACCCTGACGACACGACGCACCCTGACGAACCCTAACGACGCACCCTGACGCACCCTAACGACGCACCCTAACGACGCACCCTACGAACCCTAACGACGACCCTGACGCACCCTAACGACGCACCCTGACGCACCCTAACGACGCACCCTGACGCACCCTAACGACGCACCCTACGAACCCTAACGACGCACCCTAACGACGCACCCTGACGCACCCTAACGACGCACCCTAACGACGCACCCTGACGCACCCTAACGACGCACCCTGACGCACCCTAACGACGCACCCTGACGCACCCTAACGACGCACCCTGACGCACCTACGACGCACCCTGACGCACCCTAACGACGCACCCTGACACGCACCCTAACGACGCACCCTGACGCACCCTAACGACGCACCCTGACGACCAGCGACGCACCCTGACGCACCCTAACGACGCACCCTACGCACCCTAACGACGCACCCTGACGCACCCTAGACGACGACGCACCCTAACGACGCACCCTAACGACGCACCGCACCTGACGCACCCTAACAACGCACCCTGACGACACGACGCACCCTGACGCACCCTAACGACGCACCCTGACGCACCCTAACGACGCACCCTGGCCACGCACCCTGACGAACCCTAACGACGCACCCTGACGCACCCTAACGACGCACCCTGACGCAACGCCCTAACGACCAACGCACCCTGACGCACCCTAACGACGCACCCTGACGCACCCTAACGACGCACCCTGACGCACCCTAACGACGCACCCTGACGAACCCTAACGACGCACCCTGACGCACCCTAACGACGCACCCTGACGCACCCTAACGACGCACCCTGACGCACCCTAACGACGCACCCTGACGCACCTAAGCACCTACGCACCCTAAGACGCACCCTGACGCACCCTACACCTGACGCACCCTAACGACGCACCCTATCGCACCCTAACGACGCACCCTGACGACACCCTAACGACGCACCCTGACGCACCCTAACGACGCACCCTGACGCACCCTAACGACGCACCCTGACGCACCCTAACGACGCACCCTGACGCACCCTAACGACGCACCCTGACGCACCCTAACGACGCACCCTAACGACAGCACCGCACCCTGACGCACCCTAACGACGCACCCTGACGCACCCTAACGACGCACCCTGACGCACCCTAACAACGCACCCTGACGCACACTAACGCACCCTGACGAACCCTAACGACGCACCCTGACGCACCCTAACGACTGACACCCTGACGCACCCTAACGACGCACCCTGACGAACGACGCTACCCGACGCACCCTAACGACGCAGCCTGACGCACCCTGACGCACCCTAACGACAGGACGCACCCTGACGCACCCTAACGACGCACCCTAACCGAACAACGCACCCTGCGACGCACCCTGACGCACCCTAACGACGCACCCTGACGCACCCTAACAAACGCACCCTAACGACGCACCCTAACGACGCACCCTGACGCACCCTAACGACGCACCCTGACGCACCCTAACGACGCACCCTGACGCACCGCACCCTGACGCACCCTAACGACGCACCCTGACGCACCCTAACGACGCACCCTGACGCACCCTAACGACGCACCCTGACGAACCCTAACGACGCACCCTGACGCACCCTAACGACGCACCCTGACGCACCCTAACGACGCACCCTGACGAACCCTAACGACGCACCCTGACGCACCCTAACGACGCACCCTGACGCACCCTAACGACGCACCCTAACGCACCCTAACGACGCACCCTGACGCACCCTAACGACGCACCCTAACCCTAACGACGCACCCTGACGCACCCTAACGACGCACCCTGACGCACCCTAACGACGCACCCTGACGCACCCTAACGACGCACCCTGACGCACCCTAACAACGCACCCTGACGACACAACGCACCCTGACGAACCCTAACGACGCACCCTGACGCACCCTAACGACGCACCCTGACGCACCCTAACGACGCACCCTGACGAACCCTAACGACGACGCACCCTGACGCACCCTAACGACGCACCCTGACGCACCCTAACGACGCACCCTGACGCACCCTCACAACGCACCCTAACGACGCACCCTGACGCACCCTAACGACGCACCCTGACGCACCCTAACGACGCACCCTGACGAACCCTAACGACGCACCCTGACGAACCCTAACGACGCACCCTGACGCACCCTAACGACGCACCCTGACGCACCCTAACGACGCACCCTGACGAACCCTAACGACGCACCCTGACGCACCCTAACGACGCACCCTGACGCACCCTAACGACGCACCCTGACGCACCCTAACAACGCACCCTGACTAACCCTCACGACGCACCCTGACGCACCCTAACGACGCACCCTGACGCACCCTAACGACGCACCCTGACGCACCCTAACGACGCACCCTGACGCACCCTAACGACGCACCCTGACGCACCCTACCGACGCACCCTGACGCACCCTAACGACGCACCCTGACGCACCCTAACGACGCACCCTGACGCACCCTAACGACACACCCTGACGCACCCTAACGACCCGCACCCTGACGAACCCTAACGACGCACCCTGACGCACCCTAACGACGCACCCTGACGCACCCTAACGACGCACCCTGACTAACGACGCACCCTGACGCACCCTAACGACGCACCCTGACGCACCCTAACGACGCACCCTGACGCACCCTAACGACGCACCCTGACGACACCCTAACGACGCACCCTGACGCACCCTAACGACGCACCCTGACGCACCCTCACGACGCACCCTGACGCACCCTAACGACGCACCCTGACGCACCCTAACGACGCACCCTGACGCACCCTAACGACGCACCCTGACGCACCCTAACGACGCACCCTGACGCACCCTAACAACGCACCCTGACGCACCCTAACGACGCACCCTACCGCACCCTAACGACGCACCCTGACGCACCCTAACGACGCACCCTGACGCACCCTAACGACGCACCCTGACGCACCCTAACGACGCACCCTGACCCTAACGACGCACCCTGACACCCTAACGACGCACCCTAACGAACCCTAACGACGCACCCTACGCACCCTAACGACGCACCCTACGAACCCTAACGACGCACCCTACGCACCCTAACGACGCACCCTGACGCACCCTAACGACGCACCCTGACGCACCCTAACGACGCACCCTGACGAACCCTAACGACGCACCCTGACGCACCCTAACGACGCACCCTACGACCTACGACGCACCCTGACGCACCCTAACGACGCACCCTGACGCACCCTAACGACGCACCCTAACGACGTACGACCGCACCCTACGCACCCTAACGACGCACCCTGACGCACCCTAACGACGCACCCTGACGACACAACGCACCCTACGAACCCTAACGACGCACCCTACGACGCACGCACTAACGACTACGACGCACCCACGCACCCTAACGACGCACCCTAACGCACCCTAACGACGCACCCTGACGCACCCTAACGACGCACCCTGACGCACCTACGAACGCACCCTGACGACCTACGAACGCACCCTGACGCACCCTAACGACGCACCCTACGCACCCTAACGACGCACCCTGACGACCCTAACGACGCACCCTAACGACTACGACGCACCCTGACGCACCCTAACGACGCACCCTGACGCACCACTAACCTACGCACCCTAACGACAGACACCCTGACGCACCCTAACGACGCACCCTGACGCACCCTAACAACGCACCCTGACGACACAACGCACCCTGACGAACCCTAACGACGCACCCTGACGCACCCTAACGACGCACCCTGACGCACCCTAACGACGCACCCTGACGAACCCTACGACGCACCCTGACGACACCCTAACGACGCACCCTGACGCACCCTAACGACGCACCCTGACGCACCCTAACGACGCACCCTACGAACCCTAACGACGCACCCTGGACGCACCCTAACGCACGCACCCTGACGACACCCTGACACGACGCACCCTACGCACCCTAACGACGCACCCTGACGCACCCTAACGACGCACCCTACGCACCCTAACGACGCACCCCTGACGAACCCTAACGACGCACCCTGACGCACCCTAACGACGCACCCTACGCACCCTAACGACGCACCCTGACGACACGACGCACCCTGACGCACCCTAACGACGCACCCTGACGCACCCTAACGACGCACCCTGACGAACCCTAACGACGCACCCTGACGCACCCTAACGACGCACCCTGACGCACCCTAACGACGCACCCTAACGACGCACCCTACCGCACCCTAACGACGCACCCTGACGCACCCTAACGACGCACCCTGACGACACAGACGCACCCTGACGAACCCTAACGACGCACCCTACGCACCCTAACGATCGTACCCTACGCACCCTAACGACGCACCCTCGACGACGACCCTAACGACTGCACGCCTGACGCACCCTAACAACGCACCCTAACGACACAACGCACCCTGACGCACCCTAACGACGTACCCTGACGCACCCTAACGACGCACCCTGACGACACCCTAACGACGCACCCTAACGACGCACCCTGACGCACCCTAACGACGCACCCTGACGCACCCTAACGACGCACCCTAAAGACGCACCCTGACGCACCCTAACGACGCACCCTGACGCACCCACGACGCACCCTGACGAACCCTAACGACGCACCCTGACGCACCCTAACGACGCACCCTGACGACACAACGCACCCTACGACCCTAACGACGCACCCTACGTACCTACGACGCACCCTGACGCACCCTAACGACGCACCCTGACGCACCCTAACGACGCACCCTGACGCACCCTAACGACGCACCCTGACGCACCCTAACGACGCACCCTAACGCACCCTACACGCACCCTAACGACGCACCCTGACGCACCCTAACGACGCACCCTGACGGCACGCACCTACGACGACGCACCCTGACGACGCACCCTAACGACGCACCCTGATACGCACCCTAACGACGCACCCTGAACAACGCACCCTACGACCGACGCACCCTGACGCACCCTAACGACGCACCCTGACGACACCCTAACGACGCACCCTAACGACGCACCCTACGTACCTACGACGCACCCTGACGACACCACTAGACGACGTACCCTACGTACCTACGACGTACCCTGACGCACCCTAACGACGCACCCACGCACACCTACGACGTACCCCTACGCACCCTAACGACGCACCCTACGAACCTACGACGCACCCTGACGCACCCTAACAACGCACCCTGACGACACAACGCACCCTGACGAACCCTAACGACGCACCCTGACGCACCCTAACGACGCACCCTGACGCACCCTAACGACGCACCCTCGACAACGTACCCTAACGACGCACCTACGCACCCTAACGACGCACCTACGTACCCTAACGACGCACCCTACGCACCCTAACGACGCACCCTACGCACCCTAACGACGCACCTGACGCACCCTAACGACGCACCCTGACGCACCCTAACGACGGACCCACGACCTAACAACGCACCCTAACGACGAACACCCACGCACCCTAACGACGCACCCTGACGCACCCTAACAACGCACCCTGACGACACAACGCACCCTGACGAACCCTAACGACGCACCCACGACGCACCCTAACGACGCACCCTGACGCACCCTACGACGACCCTACGAACCCTCACGAACCCTAACGACGCAACGCACCCGACGCACCCTAACGACGCACCCTGACGCACCCTACGATGCACCTGACGTACCCTAACGAACGCACCCGACGCACCCTAACGACGCACCCTGATCGCACCCTAACGACGCACCCTACGACACGACGCACCCTAACGCACCCTAACGACGCACCCTGAACGACACACCTAACGACTGCACCCTATCCGCACCCTAACGAACGCACCCTACGCACCCTAACGATGCACTCTACGCACCCTAACGACGCACCCTACGCACCCTAACGAACGCACCCTAACTACGACGTACCCTACGCACCCTGAACGACGCACCCACGCACCCTAACGACGCACCCTAACGACCCACCCTAACGACGCACCCTAACGACGCACCCTCGACGCACCCTAACGACGCACCCTACGACGCACCCTAACGACGCACCCTGACGCACCCTACACGCACCCACGCACCCTAACGACGCACCCTGACGCACCCTAACGACGCACCCTGACGCACCCTAACGACGCACCCTGCACGCACCCTAACGACGCACCCTGACGACACCGCTACGACGACCCACGCACCCTAACGATCGACACCCTACGCACCCTAACGACGCACCCTGACGCACCCTAACGACGCACCCTGACGACACGACGCACCCTACGACACCCTAACGACGCACCCTACGCACCCTACGACGCACCCTACGCTACGCACCCTACGACACCCTAACGACGCACCCTGACGACCCTAACGACGCACCCTCACGCACCCTAACGACGCACCCTGACGCACCCTAACGACGCACCCTACGAACCCTAACGACGCACCCCTAACGACAGGACGCACTAACTGACGCACCCTAACGACGCACCCTGACGTACCCTAACGACGCACCCTGACGACCCTAACGACCGACCCCTACGTACCCTAACGACGCACCCTACGCACCCTAACGACGCACCCTACGAACCCTAACGATGCACCCTGACGACCCAACGATCGCACCCTACGACACCCTAACGACGCACCCTGACGCACCCTAACGACGCACCCTCGACGCACCCTAACGACGCACCCTAACACGACGCACCCTGACGCACCCTAACGACGCACCCTGACGACCCAACGCACCCTGACGAACCCTAACGACGCACCCTACCGCACCCTAACGACGCACCCTGACGCACCCTAACGACGCACCCTGACGCACCCGAACGACGCACCCTAACGACGCACCCTAACGACGTACCCTAACGACGCACCCTGACGCACCCTAACGACGCACCCTCACGCACCCTACACGACGCACCCTACGCACCCTAACGACGGACCACCTACGACACCCTAACGACGCACCCCTACGTACCCTAACGACGCACCCTGACGACACCCTAACGACGTACCCACGACGCACGCACTAACGACCGCACGTACCTGACGCACCCTAACGACGCACCCTACGTACCCTAACGACGTACGCACCCTAACGACGCACCCACGCACCCTAACGACGCACCCTGACGCACCCTAACGACGCACCCTGACGCACCCTAACGACGCACCCTGACGCACCCTAACGACGCACCCTGACGAACCCTAACGACGCACCCTACCGCACCCTAACGACGCACCCTACGCACCCTAACGACGCACCCTACGTACCTAACGACTGGACCCCTACGAAGCCTACGACGGACCCACGCACCCTAACGACGCAACCCTGACGACACGCTAACGACGCACCCTGACGACGCACCCTAACGATGCACCCTATCGCACCCTACGACGGACCCACGCACCCTAACGACGCACCCCTACGCACCCTAACGACGCACCTCTAACGACACCCTAACGACGCACCCTGCACGCCCACGTAACGACGCACCCTGACGACACCCTAACGACGCACCCTACGACACAACGAACCCTACGCACCCTAACGATGCACCTACGTACCCTAACGACGGCACCCACGCACCCTAACGAACGCACCCTACGACACCTAACGATGCACCCTCGACACAACGACACGGACCCTGAACGACGCACCCTACGTACCCTACGACTCGCACCCTACACGCACCCTAACGACGCACCCTACGAACCCTAACGATGCACCCTAACGACGTACGGTCCACGAACCCTAACGACGTACCCCTACGATCGGACCCCTAACGACGTACCTACGGACCCTAACGACGGACCTGACGTACCCTAACGACGCACCCTGACGACGTACGCCACGCACCAACGACGCACCTCTACGACACCCTAACGACGCACCCTAACGGATGACCTACGCACCCTGACGAGGACTCTGCGACGCTCCTACGTACGCAACGATGCACCCTACGTACCCAACGATACCCCTACGTACCCTAACGTACGCACCCTACGAACCCTAACGATGGACCCACGTACACCTACGAATGCAACCCACGCACCCTAACGATGGACCCACGAACGATCGAACCCACGCACCCTAACGACGCACCCTCGACGCACCCTAACGACGTACCCCACGTACCCTAACGACGCACCCATCGCACTAACGGCGCTACACTAACGCACCCGAACGACTGCACCCTACGCACCCTAACGACGCACCCTAACGCACCCTAATCAACGCACCCTACGAACCCTAACGATGGACCCCCACGCACCCTAACGACTCTACGCACCCTAACGACGGACCCCACGATACGGACCCTGTACGCACCCTAACGACGCACCCACGTGACGACACCAACGCACCCTACACGAACCTATCGATGCACCCTGCACCCACGAACCCTACGACCCATCGCCTACGGACACCAACGACGCACCCTACGACGGCACCCTAACGACGCACCCTAACGACGGCACGCACGCACCTACGATGACACGACGGCACCCTAACGACGGACCCCTGACGCACCCTAACGACGACACCCTACGACGCACCCTAACGACGCCCATGGACCCACGACGCAACC
Organism: Salvelinus alpinus; assembly: GCF_045679555.1. NCBI lineage: Eukaryota > Metazoa > Chordata > Actinopteri > Salmoniformes > Salmonidae > Salvelinus > Salvelinus alpinus. Next base: position 44,092 of record NW_027256060.1, read on the forward strand.
CCACGCACCTACGACGCACCCACGTACCCTAACGACGCACCCTCGACGCACCCTAACACACGTAACCCTCACGCACCCTAACGACGCACACCTACGTACCTAACGCACGCACCCTGACGCACCCTAACAACGCACCCTAACGACACGCACCCTGACGCACCCTAACGACGCACCCACGCACCCTAACGACGCACCCTAACGCACCACGTACCCTCACGTACCCACGCACCCACCATCACGACGCACCTACGACGACCTACGTACCGACGAACCTACGAACCCTAACGACGCACCCTACCACCGCATACGACCCCCTACGCACCCTAACGACGGACGCACCCTGACGCACCCTAACGACGCACCCTAACGTACACACCTGACACCCTACGTACCCTACGAACGCACCCACGAACCTACGACGCACCCTACGCACCCTAACGATGCACCCTACACGAACCCTAACGACGCACCCTCGCGCACCCTAACGACGCACCCTGACACACCCTAACGACGCACCCTGACGCACCCTAACGACGCACCCTACGCACCCTACGAACGCACCCTAACGACACCCTAACGCACGCAACCTGCACGAAACCTAACGACGCACCCTAACGACAGCGACGCACCCCGACGCACCCTAACGACGCACCCTGACACACCCTAACAACGCACCCTACGACACACGCACCCTAACGACGGACCCTAACGTACGCACCGCATGACGATCGACCCTGACACGACGCACCCTTAACGACACCCTACGACGCACCCTAACGACACACCGACGCACCCTAACGACGCAGCCTAACGACACGTACCTGACACGTACCTAACGACGCACCCTATCGTACCCTAACAACGCACTCCTAACGACGACTAACCCTGACGATACCCTAACGATGCACCCTAACGACGCACCCTCACGGCGAACACCTAACGACGTACCCACGACACCTACACGACGCACCCTAACAACGCACCCTAACGACACACCCTACCACACGTGACCGGCCACGTACCAACGACGCACCCTACACACGATGACCCCTACATGACACACGCACCGTACGAACCCTAACGAATCGCAGCCCCCACGTACCCTAACGACGCACCCTCACGTACCCTAACAACGCACCCTACGACGCACGCAACCAACGTACGCACCTGACGCACCCTAACAACGCACCCTAACGACACACGCACCCTACGCACCCTAACGACGCACCCCACGCACCCTAACGACGCACCCTGACGTACCCTAACGATGGACCTGCACGAACCCTAACGACGCACCGTGCACGTACCCTCAACGACTACGCACCCTATCGACGGACCTACGCACCCTAACGATGCACCCTAACGACGACACCCTACGTACTCTAACGAACGACGCTGACGAACCCTAACGCACCTCTACCACCCTAACGACGCACCCTACGTACCTACGGACGTCACCTACGCACCTCTAACGACGCACCCTACGAATCCTACCGACGCACACCTAACGACGGACCTACGCCCTGACGCACCCTAACGATGCACCCCACGTACCCACACAACGCACCCTACACGCACCTACGATCACCCCACGAACCCTAACGACGTACCCACGCACCCTAACGACGCACCCACGTACCCTAACGACACACCCCCACGTACCCTAACGACGCACCCTACGTACCTCACGTATGCACTACCTACGCACCCCTAGACGACGACCCTAACGACGCACCCTGCATACGACCTGACGGACCGACATACCCTAACGATACACCTAACGACGACACACGCACCCACGTGACGCCCACGCACTAACGACGCACCCTCACGTACCCTAAACGACGCACCCTAACGACAGCAACGCACCCTATCGCACGATGACGACGGACCCTACGACACCCTAACGACGGACCCTACGACACATGCGCACCCTACGATGCACGACCGACTGACCCTAACGACTAGGACCCACACACGCAACGATGAACGATCGCACCCGTAACACGACAGCCACGCACCCTGCACGCACCTACGGATGGACCCACTACGCACCTTAAACGCACGCACCCTACGGACGCACCCACAACGCACCCACGACTACGCACCCTAACGAATGCGACCCCTACGCACCCTAACGACGCACCGTCACGCACCCTAACGACCGCACCCGATCACGAACCTGAACGATGCACCCTGCACGCACCCTAACGACGCACCCTCACGTACCTACGATGGACCCTACGTAACCGCACGCACCCTGACGTACCCTAACAGGACGCACCCTACTACGATCGGATGCACCCTACGTATCGAGCCCTAACGACGCACCCTACGACACCCTAACGACGGACCTCTACGAACCCTAACCGACGCACCCTACGATACTCCTAACGATGGTACTCCTACGCACCCTAACGATGCACTCCTACGTACCCTAACGAACCACGACTGGACCCTAACGACGTACTAACCTACGCACCCTAACGACGCACCCTACGAACCCTAACACACACGACCTACGTACGCACCCACGAACCCTACTGACGACACCCTGACGATACACCTGCACGAATCCTACGACTCTAACGACACAACGACCCCACGTACGACGATGGACTCTACGTACCCTAACGACGCACCCTCACACTACGCCTACACGACGGACCCCTAGGACGACGCACCCACGAACCCTAACGATGCACCCTCGTACCACTAACGACGGGCACCTACGTACCCTACGACGCACCTACGTCATCGCACCCTAACGAACGCACCCTAACGATACAGATACGCACCCCTACGATGCACCCTAACGATGGACCCGCACGCACCCTAATCATACGCACCGCCTAACGACACAACGCACCCCTGACGAACCCTAACGATGACTCACGTACGCCTAACGACGCACCCTAACGACGCACCTACGACTGACGACGCACCCTACGCACACTTAACGACGCACCCTAACGCACGCCTACAACGTAACCGCACCCACCACGCACCCTAACGGACAGTACGCCCACCGCACCTAACGACGCACCCTAGCACACAGCCCCTAACTAACGCACCCTAACGACAGGACGCACCCCTACGTACCTAACGATGCACCCACGGCACCCTAACGACACACCCTAACGACACAACGCACCTGACGTACCCTAACGACGCACCCTACGACGCACCTATACGATCGCACCCTACGTACCCTAACGACGACGGGCACACTGAACAACGCACCCTAATCGCACGCACCATCCATGGACGATGAACCCCCACACTAAACGCTACCCCACGCACCCTAACGACATGCACCCGCTCACGAACCCTAACGACGCACCCTAACGACAGGTACCGCACCAACGACGCAACCTCAGGCTGCGACCTGCGTAGACTAACGCACGCTCACCACAGACGACGCACCTGAACGACAACAACGCACCCACGCACGAACCCTAACGACGGACCCTACACCATACGACGACCTGACGTCACCGTACACGACGCACCTACGAACCCTAACGTATGGACTAACGACGTACCCACGCACGGACCCTACGCACCCTAACGATGTACCTCTACGACACCCTAACGACGCACCCTAACGACTCACATGGACCCCACGCACCCTAACGGATGCAGCCCACGTACGGCTAACGACGTACCCTACGACCCGACAACGCACCCTGCACGAACCCCAACGACGCACACCCCACGACACCTAAGCGACGCACCCTGACGACACAACGCACGGACCACGAACCCTAACGATGACCCTAGACTGATGGACCCCACTACCGCACCACTGACAACGTACCCTAACGACCACACGCAACCTGACGATGCCTCTAACGACGCACCTGATGTACAGTCACAACGTACCACGACGACCCTACGAACCAACGTCTGACCCACCGACCCTAACGACGGACCCACGCAACCCTAACGACGCAACGCAACTACGTACCCGACGCGCCCTACACGCCCAACGACGGACCCTCACGCACCTAACGACGCACCTCTAACGACGCACCCTGAGCGCACCCTAACGATGGACACCCATCAACGTACGGACCCGGCCCACGTACACTAACGACTGCACCCTACGAACCACTAACGACGCGACTCCCTGACGAACCCTAACGACGCACCCTACGCACCCTACGATCACGGGCCCACCGCACCCTAACGACGCACCCTACGCACCCTAACGACGCACCCTGGACGCACACTAACGACGACCTGCATGAGGAACCGATGGACGCATCGCAGCACGTACTGACGTACCCTGCAACGACGCACCCTACGTACCCTAACGACGGACCCACGCACCCTAACGACGGCACCCTGCACGTACCCACGTAACAACGCACCCTGGCTACGACGACCCGACGCACCCTAACGACGGACCGCGCACGAACCCTAACGACGCACCCATTGTAACGATGCGACGCACCCTAACGACAGCACGCACCCACGTACCGCACGTACCTAACGACGCACACCTAAATGACACAACGGCACGGTCACGACGCCCTAACGACGCACCCGCATCCAACTGACGAACCCCACGTGACCGTACCCTACGTACCCAGCGAGAGCACACGCATCCTACGTACCACGTAACGACGCACCCACGACACCTAGCGAACGCACCTGACGCACCTACGCACGCACCCGACGCACCCTAACGACGCACCCTACGGCACCGCGCACCGATCGAGCCCAACACGGCCTACGACCTGACGGAGGACGACCTGGCGACGTACACCTGACGACAGACCTCGCGAATGACTCTAACGGCGACCGGACTAACGAACGCACCCCCACGTACAACCGACTGGACCCCACGTACCCTAACGATGCAGCTCAACGATCACCACCGTACCCATGCGCGTACCACGACTCACCAATGGACACGACGTACCCACGCACGGACCCTACGCACCAGTGTACCCCCACGTACCTACGACTGGACCCACGTAACCTAACGACGCACCCTGACGAACCCTAACGGCACCCACGCACCCTAACGACTGCAGGCCCACGTACCCTAGCAATGACCTGACGTACCCCTAACGATGCACCCTGACGGACGTACCCACGGACCCTACGACAGGCACGTACCCTCACGAACCACGCAACCGACGTGACCCCTACACGGACCCTAACGACGGGCTACGCACCCTCACGTACCCTAACGACGCACCCGACGTACACCCTACAACGCCGACGTACCCTACGACCTATACGACGCACCCTAACAACGCACCCTAACGACCGCATCCGATCGGACCCTAACGACGCACCCCACGCACTACAGCGTAGGCCCACGTATCACACGTACACCTACGCACCCTAACGACTGCGAACCCTAGCGACGCGACCCCTACGTACCCTAACGAGCGTACCTGGACGCACCCTAACGACGCACCCTACGATACCACCAATGACAGACCACACGACGTACCCCTACGATACCCCTAACGATGCACCCTACGACACACACGCACCTACCACCGACGACATACCTAAATTCAACGTACCCGCACGCACTCACGTACGCACCCTACGAACCCTAACAACGTACCCCTACGAGTACCCACGTACGTACCGCCCTACGCACCCTAACGACGGACCCACGCAGACCGATACGATCTAGGCACATACCTCCTACGGTACCAACGACTGGACCCCACGGACCAACAACGCACTCTAACGGACAACCTCACTATACCAACGACCTAGCCCCGACGCACCCTAGCAGCTGACGGACTCTACGAGCACCCTAACGACCTGACCTACGTACCCTAACGATGGAGCACTCTACGCACCCTAACGCACGCACCTTAACGACGCACCCTGCACACAACGCACCCCGACGAACGACGACGCACCCTACGTACCTAACGATGTACTCGTACGCACGATTGAACCCTGACCCCACGAACCCTAACGACGGACCTGATGGACCAACGATGACACCCACGATACGACGCACCCTAACGACGGTACAGCCCTGCACGTACCTCAACCACCGCGACTTACCTACAGACGCACCCTACTAACGAACGACCCTACGCACCCTACGACACACCCACGCACCCAACGACGGACCCCTATGCACTCGACTGGACCCATGGGACCTAACGACGTACCCTACGCACCCTGACGTACGTACCCCTACGAACCCTAACGACGCACCCACGATGCACCCTACGGACGCACCCACATACCGACGACGACCTACGACACGTACCCCCACGAACGCACTGGCGACACACCACTGAGACCTACGCATGGACTCTACGCACCCTAACAACGCACCCGTGATTACAGACGACGCACCGATCGTATCCTACACATGAACGATCTCGGCGTACCCTACGTACCCTAATCGATCTGGACCTCTATCCGACGGGTACGATGTATGGGCCCCACGTAGGGTAACGAATGGACCCGCACGTACCTACCGATCTATACGATGGACCCTGACACACACTAACAACGGACCCTGACGACACAACGCACCCTACCGACTTAACGTACGCACCCTCACACTAACAACGCACCCTGGACGACACAACAGCGACCCCGACGGACCCGGACGACGCGCCGCACGGGCCAGGCACGAACGCAACCCGACACACCCTGACAACGGACCCTGACGACACAACGCAACCCCTAACGCAGGCTAACGGATGGACCCTGATACACACGCCCCGCACCGTACACTACGCAGCCGCACTACGATGCACCTGCGTACCCTAGGCGAATGACACCCTAACGACACAACGCAGGCGTACGATGCAGCCGGACCATCCGACGCCCCTGCGGCGAGGCCATCAGTACCCCTAACGACTTGCAGGCCCCACAAACCCTAACGATCGGACCTGCACGAGCCCTGGGACCCACGTACCGACGTATGATCTATCCACTTATAGACGGTACCCCACACGACCAACGCACCCTGACGACACAACGCACCCCTACGAAACCTTAACGACGGACCGGGCACGTACCCTACGGACGCACCCTTACGAACCCTACGCATGGGCACCCGACTACGAACCCTAACGACGCACCCTAACAACAGGACGGCACCCACGATGAGGGCTCAACGACGCACCCTGACGACCTAAACACGCACCCTAACGTCCAACGCACTGCTACCACGTACGAATGGACCCACGTACCGCTAACGCTGGACCTACGCACCTACGGACGGACCCACGATCCCTAATCACGATTGAGCCCCATGAACACGTATGGGAACCCCCACGGGACCTCAACGACCGGACCCCCACTGGCACCTAACAACGCACCCTAACGAGCAGGCAAGCAGCCCCCGCACCACAGGTCAACGAAGTACACCCACGCACCCTCAACGAACCGCGAGCCCGCACGAACCCTAACGGACGGACCCACGTACCGAACGACGCACCCTAACGACAGCACGGACCCCCACGCACCCTACGGACCCTAACCCTGACGCGTTAGGGTGCGTCAGGGGGGGTGCGTCACCCTAAATCGACAGGACGCACCCTGACGGACCCTGACGCACCCTACGCACCCTAACAACGCACCCTAATGACACAACGCACCCTACGCACGCTAATGCGAGGCACCACTGATTCCTGACAACGCACCTACGCACGCCTAATCGATGGACCCTGACGAACCCTAACAACGTACCCTAATCGTACAGGAGGAGCCTACTCACTGCACGCCTAATCGACGCACCCTACGGCACCCTAACGACGCACCCTAACGACGGACCCCTACGAACCCTAATCACGGACCTGACGCACCCTAACGTACGCACCCGACACACCCAACAACGCACCCTGACGACACAACGCACCTGTCCGAGCCGACACGCCTGCACCGTACTCTACGACTGGACCGTGACACACCCTAATCGACGCACCGCACGAACCCTGGACGAACCCTGATCTTGGTTAACTCGGATGGAGCCCCATCCGAAACTGACGACTGCATCCCACGCACCTCGTAACGATGCACCCTAACGACAGCTCACGCACCCACGTGCCCGCACGCACCCTCACGCACCCTAACAACGCACGCTGATCGACACAACCGCAGGCCCACTGACTAACGCATCCCCTAACGCACCTCGACGATGGCCCCGACGGACCTCTAACGACGCACCCTGATCGAGGGTTAACGACGGACCCACGGACCCTAACGACGGACCCTACGTACCCTGACGAATGGAGCCGGCCACGAACCCTAACGACGGCACCCTGCACGCACCCCTGACCGACGCACCCTAACGACAGGAAGCACCCACGTACCAACGTCGACGGACCCCTACGTACCCCAACAACGCCCAACGACACAATGCACTCTCGACGAGGATTGATTGGAGCCCACGATCAACGACCGCACCGTACGGACGCACGGTGCACGAACCCTCATCACGTACCCACGAATGCACCCTAACGATACCATCCGAAACCCTAATCATGGACTACCCTAACGTGATGGAGCAACCCCCACGCACCCTAAACGTACGCACCTCTGATTGCAGGCCCTGATGGACCCACGAACCCGTACGTACGATTGACACCACGTGCCGAACCGCCGCACCCTAATCAGATGCACCGCACGTGACCCCTACGCACCCGAACCCGTGACGCGCCAGGGTGCGTCGAGGGCGCGTCGAACCCTAAACGACAGCACGCACCCTACGGAGCCGGACGCACCCTGACGGCCTAACAACGCTACCCGGATGGCACGACGCATCCCTACGTAACCTACGTCATGGACCCCACGTACCAACAACGCAGGCCCGTTGGATACGAACGATGGACCCACGAACCTAGATCAATCCTAACGGCAGGAAGCACCCCACGCACGCTCAACGACGTACTGAACCCTGAACGTCGACGCCTAACGACGCAACGGCCATGAACGACGGGCACCCCCAATCGCACCCGTAATTGTACGCACGGGAGCGAGATACCCGAGGCGACGTACCCTGGCGACACGGTAAGCGGCGCACCACTGACGACACAACGCACCCTGACGACCCTAACCCCCCACGTACCCCCTAACGACCGTACGGCCACGCACCCTAACGACGCACCCTTACGTACCCTTACTGAACCCTAACGACGTACCTCACGTACCCTAACGACGTACCCCTACGTACCCGAACGATGGACCCTAACGTACCAACGACGCACCCACGCCTACGCCCCCACGCACCCCCATCGCACCCTAACGACGCACCCTAACGTACCCTAACGCACCCTAACGTACCCGTACCCACGCACCCTAACAACGCACCCATACAGACGGTACCCCACGAACCCTAACGACCTACGTACGGCTAATGATGCACCGGTCCATCTGAAGGGTACGATCAACAACGCACCCTGACGACACAACGCACCCCCACGAACCCTAACGGACGGCCATCTAATGATCACTCCTACGTACCCTATACGCACCCTAACGACAGCATGCACCCTACGTACCCTAACGACGCACCCATCCGATCTAACAACTGACGGGAACGACACAACGCACCCTGGATTGCATGGGTACGATCTCGTACCCCTACGTACCTACGTATGCACCCCCTACGACCTAACGATGGACCCTACGAACCCTAATTGTACCCACGAACCCTAATTATGTACCTACGTACCCTAACGACTGACTCCTACGGCACCTACGAATGCACCCCCATTGTACCCTAACAACGCACCCGAACGATAGTACTCCTACGACCTAACGACGCACCCTACGTACCCCTACGCCCCCTAACGACACAACGCACCCGACTGAACCGGCTAATCGTACGCACCCACGTACAACGACGGACCCACACACCCGACCGCACCCACGAACCCTCATCCGACCAGTCGATGCACCCTCATGAGGACGACTGCAACGGCCACGTACGAACGACACCCTAACGAGAGCACGTACCCCACGTACCCCACACCCCCAAACACCCTAACAACGCACCCTAATGACACAACGCACCCACGTACCCTAACAACGCACCTGTGATTGCAGTTAACGACGTACCCCCACGAACCCTAACAACGTACCCTAACGAGGAGTAGCCCCACGCACCCTAACGACCGCACCCTACGTACCCCTAACAACGCACCCCTAACGACACAACTCAACGCTTACCTAGCCCCACGTAGGTACGACGGACCCACGTGGCGACGATCCCCCACCTGACGACACCCTGACGACGATTACGCATGGGTCGAGGGCTACCGACGGCTACCGCACGTACCTACGCATTCCGCAACGGCCGTTGGACCCTAACGACGGACGGACACGGCCCAATGCGACGCACGTACCCAACGTACGCACACGCACCCTAAATCGACATTGACGGCACGTACCCTACGAACGATCGTACCTCACGTACCCTAACGGATCGTACTCGACGGACGGTCCTACGAGCACTGGGTACCCCACGCACCCTAACGATCGGACCCCGACGCACCCTAGGGCGCACTCCACGAACCCTCACGCACCCTCACGCAACCCTAACGACTGCTACCCTGACGCGACCCTAACGAGGTCCCCTACGATACCCTGACGAAGCACCCTACGCAACCCCAACGATGCACCTACGTAATGGACTCTACGCACCCTAGACCGAGCCCCACGTACCGTACCCGGACGCACCCTAACGACGCACCCACGAACCCTACGTGCACGCACCTCACGCACCCCTAACGACGTAACCCCCACGCACCCTAGCATCACGTACCGGCCACGACACTAACGAGCACCCACGTACCTACGATGCACCCTAACGACGCACCCTGACACCCCCAACGCACCCCACGACACGACGGACCCTCTCATCCGAACCCTAACGACGCACGGTGCCACACGCCTAGACGACGCCCCTAACGTGCCATATCAATACTCGTACGAACCCTAACGACTGCAGGGCTCACGCACCCTAACGACCGCAGGTGCACGTACCCCTACGACGTAGCGGCCCACGACCCTTACGACGGTACCCCCACGTACATCGACGGACCCACGTACCCCTAACGATGCACCCACGTACCGGGTCGCCGTCACCCTAACGTACACTTACCCACGCACCCCACGCAGCCTGACGCACCCAACGCACCCGTGATTTGTCAACCACGTACCTGCATCCGAGCACCCTAACGACTGCGACCCCGACACAACCCTAACGATGCACCTAGCTCAACGACGCACCCTAACGATGACCGCACCATCGAAACCTTAACGACTGCACCCCACGTACACGTAACCATACGACACAACGCACCCACGCTAACGATGACCCCACGTACCCTAACCGCACGTACGAACAACGCACCCACGTGACCGCACTCCTACGACACACTATGCAACGACGCACCCCATAACAACGCACCATAACGACAGCACCCCACTGACTAACGACGGACGCACCCTACGCACCATAACGATGATGCCGACGCACCTAACGACGTACCCCCTGACGACGACAAACCCCCGAACGACGCACCTCTACGACACAACGATGTACCCACGTACCCAACAACGCACCCTGACGACACGACGCACCTACGTACCTACGTATGCAGTACCCACGCACCCTGATGGGCCCACTAACAACGCGACCCCACGACACAACGCGACCCTACGTACCGTGCCCCCACACCTAACGACGCACCCACGACGCACTAACGGATCCACCCACGTACCCAACGAACGGACCCTGACGGCAGCCCTAGCAACGCACCTGACACGACACAACGCACCCTGACGACCAATTCAACGACGGACACCTGCATCGGCACCCTAACGACGGAACCCCTACGCACCCTAACGACGCACCCTACGTACCCTACACGTACGTACCCACTGAACACTCAGCCGACGCACCCTACGAACCGAGCACTGACGGACTAACTACGACACGCACCCTAACGATGCACCCGTCTAGTACACACGGAACCCCTACGGACCCTAACGAGCACTGGCACCCTAACGACTGGACCCCACGTAGGACGATGGCACCCTACGGACCCTAAACAACGGGAACGACACAACGGACTACCTGAGGCCAACGATGGACCCTACGTACCCTAACGGACGTACCCACAAACCCTAACGACGACCTCAGCGTCGTAACGACGGACCCCTGATACGAGCCCACCACAACCGTACTACTACGATGGACCAACGCACGCACTCTATGCCCAACTGACTGCACCCGACCACGTACCCTAACGATCGGAACCCCCACGTACCAACGACGCACTCTATCAGATGACGGTGACCCCCGAACCCTAAGACGACGCCACCTACGCGTAACGACGATGACCCCCACGCACCCTAACAGATGCACGGCTCACACGCACCCTACGAACGGTCCGACCCTACCGACCTTAGGACAGCACCCAGATAACGCCACTGAACGACGCACCCACGAAACCTAACGACACGCACCCTAACGACGTACCCCGACGAACCCTAACGACGGACCCACGCTACAACGACTGAGGATACGTACGCACCTACTGCAACCTCGACGATACGCCCTCGACACCACGACGACGCCGACGTAGCATACGCAGCCCACGACCCAACGAACCCATACACGACGGACCCTAACCGACAGCACCCTACGCACCCCGTACTAACGACGGACTCATCGACGCACCCTAACAACGAACCCTAGCGACCCTAACGACGCACCCACGACTGACCCACGGATAGAGCCCCACGACCCTAGCGACGTACCTAACGAACAGCACGATCACCTCACGTACCCTACACGCATACCGACGCATACGCGACCCACGTAACCTATAACGATGCTGACGCATACCAACGACGAGCCCCCTACGTACACAACGCACCTACGTACCTGGACGACGTACCCTCCTACGTACCCTAACAACGCACCTGACGGACAGCACGTACCCACGATAGCTGACGTGATCCCTAGTACCTACAACGCACCCTAATGACATAACTACGCAACACTCCACGATGACCCTAACGACTAACGACCCTAACTTACGTACCCTAACGACGTACCCTACGTACCCTAACGACGTACTCACCCAACGACTGACAACGCGACCTAGGTACGACGCACCTGTACGAACCCTAACGACGCACACGTCCATGAGGACCGATCGACCGCATCATGAACGACGCATGTATCCCTTAACGGCACTACGATGGACCCCTACGAACCCTAACGACGCAACCCCCACGGCACCCTACACAACGACCTACGACACAACGCGACCCCACGAACCTGACGATGCACCTACGTACCCTAACGATGCACCACGTACCAACGATATGAGCACCTGGACGCACCGCACTAACACGGACCCCACGAACCCTAATGACTGCACCCGACGTAGCCGTACACGCACCTAGCGAACAGCCCCGCACCCACGACCCATGCTAGCCCCACGAACCCTAACGACGCACCCTAACGACAACGCACCATAGCACCCAACGACGGACCCTCACCAAACGACGACCTGCACGCACCTTAACACGCGAGCCCCAACGACACACCTCACGACCTAATCGACACCGACGCCCTACGACGCACCTAAGCACACACCCTCACGCACCCTAACGACGCACCCTACGCACCCTAACGACGCACCCCGACGTACCGAACGACGTACCCTCCGCGATCAACGACTGCGACCCCCACGCACCCTAACGACGGACCCACGTACCATACGATGCAACCCCTGACGAACCCTAACGAGTCGCACCCTGACGCACCCTAACGATGCACCCACGTACCAGCGATCTATCGCACCCTACCGATGGACCCCTAACGTACGTACCCCACGCACCCTAACGACGACACCCGACGCACCCTAACAACGCACCCTGACGACACAACGCACCGGCCCACGAACCTAACCGATGTACCGCGTACCCCTATCGACGGACCTGTACGGACCCTAACGACGCACCCTAGGGTACCTGCATGTACGTACCCCTATGCACCCTAACGATCGGACCCACGCACCCTAGCGACGGACCCGAACGACAGGACGCACCCTGACGCACCCTAACGACGGCACCCGACGTACCTGCATATCGCACTAACGACACAACGCACCCACTTCACTGTACACGACGCACCCTCTACGCACCCTAACGACGGACCCCACGTACCCCTAACGTATGGACGGTCCGACCGCACCCTAACGTACGCACCCTGATCGACGGACCGACCCCGCGAACCTACGGTTGCACTTGAACGACCTAACGGAGTGCCCACGCACCCTAACGTGGCCCATCGTACCTACGTACGTACGATGTATCCACCCGAATCTAAACCTACGATCTAGGGTCACTACGGACCCCTAACAACGCATCCAACGACCCCACGAACCCTAACGTACGGACCCCTACGTACCCTAACGACGCACCCACAAGTACCCGCACGTACCCCTACGAACCCTAACGACGCACCCATCCGGCACACTAACGACGGACCGACGTAGCCCATCGACGGACCCCTACGTACCGACGTTTGGACCCGCCCACGCACCCTAACCGACGCTACCCCTGACGCACCCCTAAACACGCACTCTACGACACAACGCACCCACGCACGCGGAATCCGACGGCAGCCCTCACGCACCTACGTATGGACTTATGATGCACCCTAACGTACAGGACGACGCACCCCGACTGAACCCTCATCGACGACCCACGCACCGTAACGACGCATCCAACTAACGTACAGGATCCGACGTCATCGCACCCTCGACGCGACCCCACGCACCCTATTAACGACGCACCCTGGCGACGCACCCATCGCACCCTGACGCACCCTGGACCACGCTACCATGAGCGACGGATGCAGACCCCCACGTACCACTAACGACGTACCCCACGCACCCATGAGGACGACTGGACCCCTACGTACCCTCAACGACTATGCAGCCCTCACGCACCCCTAGCGAACGCACCCATCGAGGACTCGACGGACCCACGCACCCTAACGATGGACGCTCACGGCACCCTAACGATGGACCGGCCCACGTACCCTGATGGACGAGCGACGTACCAAGACAGGACGCACCCTAACGACGCACCCTAACGACGCACCCTGACACACCCTAACAACGGGATCCTGGACGACACAGCACCTGTATCCCGAACCCTGACGACGTACCATGCACGCGCCCTAACCCAGCCCCACGGACCCTACGCACCCTAACGAGATGGACCGCACCCTCACGCACCTACGACGGACCCCACGCACCCTGACAACGCACCCTAACGATCTCTACGCACCCATCCGGATTACAATCAGGGCCATGGACCGACGTACCTACGTACCAACGACGAACGCCCACGTACCCTGACAACGCACCCTATTGGGCTAACGACGGACCCGACGCACCCTAACGATGCACCCACGAACCCTATCAGTACGGACCCCTGACACACACTAACGACGCACCCTGATGGCACAACGCACCCGACCACCTTAACTTCGACGATGTTAACAACGCACCCTACGACACGGCGCACCCTGACGACCCTAACGACGGCACCCACGTACCAACGTACGCACCCTGACACACCCTGACGGGCAATGGACGGCCCACGTAACCCGGACGACGTGGACCCCCACGTACCCCTACGATGGTCACGGCTACCCTACGCACGTACCTACGGGTGCACGTACACCACGCAGCTCTACGTATGGACCCGCACGTACCTACAATGGACCCTAACGACGACTCTACGCACCCATGTATACGAATGGACGTGGACTGCAGATCAACCTCATCCAAGTCAACGACGTACCACCCGGACCGTACTCACGGGCCCTAACGACTGCATCGCTACGTATCGACGGACCCCACACGCACCCTAACAACGGACCCACGGACCTACGGACGGACCCACACGTACCCTAACGAACGCACCCGTGCACGTAGCCCTAACGACGACCACCACGCTATCCAGAACTCGATGGACCCTACGGCACCCTACCTGACGCACCCTAACGACACACCGACTGAACCCTAATCGATGGACCACTGACTTAACCGTACGTACCCCTATCATAGTTAACAACTGCACCCACGTAGGGTACGATGGACCCCTACGTACCTAGACGGACTCGGCGACACACCGCCACGAACCCTAACGACGGACCCTACGTACCCTAACGACACACCCACGCACCCTAATCAGTACGTACCCCTACGCCCCCCTAACGCACGCTACCTACGCACCCTACCGAAACGCACCCCACGCACCCGAACGACGCACCCTGACGCACCCTAACAGCGCACCCACGAGGCCTGAATGCACGCACCCACGCGAACCCTGAACGACCGCACCCTATGTCAAGGAACGACGCACCCATGGCAGGACGATCGGACCCCTACGTACCTACGTAGATGGTAACGACAGCTAGCGACCTACTTGGAGCGCAACGTACGTACGGCCACGGACCCTAACAATTGGCACCCTAACGACGCAACGGCACCCCGATACCAACGGGAACCCCCACGTACCCTAACTGTGGACCCTACGGACGGACGTGATTGGGCCCTACCGATGACCCTACGCACCCGTGTCGCAGGACCTCGATGGACTCTAACGACGCACCTATGGACCGGACAGTACGGACCCACGCACCCTACGGATCGGACCCTAACGCACCCTAACGAGCACACCGGTACCTGCACGTACCCTAACGTACGAACCCCCATCGCACCCTAACGATGTACCCCACGAACCCGAACGACGAACCCCACGACACCCTAACGACTATGATACCAACGGGCACGTACGGTACCCTAATCGATTGGACCTCATCGGATACCCCTGGACCAGAACGCACCGCACGATCGGATAACAACGCACCCGTACGTACCCATGGACTGATGCACCCACACGTACCCTAGCGATCGCACGGTGACCGACACTTAACGAAAGCACCCCCACACGTACCCTAACGGATGCACCCTGATCATGGACCTATGACCTACGACGGTACTCTACGTACCCTAACGATCGGACCCTCACGATGCACCTACGATTACCCTAACCAGTTCCGTCGGCCAACAATGGACCCTACGCACCCTAACGCACCTAACCGCTGATCGTGACGCACCCTGACGTACCCCTACGTACCAAGATGACCTAACAACGCACCCTAGGGATCACTCTATCACAGTTGACGGGACGCTACGCACGCTCAACAACGCACCCTGATCGACATACATGTACCCTACGCACCCTAACGATGGCACCAACGACGGTGATGTACCAACAACGCACCCTCTAGGGCACAACGCACCTCATCAAAGTTACCGACGTACCCACGCAGCCCTAACGACGGACCCCACGCACCCTAACGACGCACCTCGTTGTACGACTTACCGATGGGTACCCACGTACCCCTAAATCGAATGGATCCTACGTACGAACGTGCGTGTGAACGAACGGAGCCGGCCACGTACCACTGACGACCTACGTACCCTAGACGGACCCTAACTACGCTACCCTGACGGCTGCACCCTCACGCACCCTAACGTACGCACCCATCTGCTAACGCATCCGGTACCGCCACTGAACACTAACGACGGACCCGCACGCCTACGACCGATGCACGGTGGGCGGACCCCAACGACGCACCCGGTGACGACACGATGCGACCCACACGAACCCTAACGACGGACGCGCCCACGAGGACGACGTAGGCCCACGTACCCCTAACGACGAACCCCGCTTACGCCCTGACAACGCAACTCTGCGACAATGGACGGTGACGACGGCTACGCTGGGCTCACGAACCCTAACGACGGACCCCTACGTGACCTCAACCAGGTGCACCCTCAGGCAAATGCACCTACCGACGCACGTCCACGCACCCAATCAGATGCACCATTGAACGGCGCACCCCGACGCACCCTAATCGTACGCACCCTAGTGTATCCACTTAACGATGGACTCTACGCGCCCTAATCGACTGGCACCCACGAACAGGACGATCCCCACCGAGTCAGCTCCGACTGGCACCCTGACGATGCACCCTCGGACGCCCCTATGGACCCTAACGACGTACCCTGGACTGACCCTAACGACGGACCCCAACGACACCCTAAACGTATGTAAGCCCCACGTAACCCTAACGACGGACCCTCATCACGGCACGACGGACTCAACCACGTACCTACGAGGTACCCTCAACGACGGTACCCCTCACGCACCCTAACAACGACGCTGACGGCGCAACGCACCTGTAGCCGAACCCTAACGACGGCCATGAGGGACCTACGATCCGAACGACGTACCTCATAGGGCCGACACGGTACCCCACACACCCTAACGAGAACCCCCATCGAACCCTACGATCTGGACCCCACGTACCTACGAGTGCCCTGACCGCCCACGTGGAGCCCCACGAGACCTCACGTACGGACTCCGATCGGACCCCTAACGCACCGTAATGATGTGAACCCCAACGACTGCAAGGGAACGACGTACTCGGACGCAGCCGACAACGCACCCACGTACCCTAACGACGGACCCCTACGTACCCTAACAACGCACCTCTATCGCAACTCAACGAGCGGACCCACGCAACGGGCACCCTCATCGTACTAACGACTGGACCCCCACGTACCCTAACGACGGACCCCCACGTACCCCTACGGATGGACTCCACCGTACCCTAACGACTGCACGGTGACCGTGCTTAACGGACGCACCATGCATGGGCACACCATGCAGGACCAGGAGGGCACGCACGTACCCACGTACCAACGATGGCACCCCCTACGCACCCTAACAACGCACCCACAACGCACCTCGACGAGCCTAAACGACCGCACCTCTCACGCACCCTAACGATGCACCCTACACACCTACGATTAACGGCCAGAACCCTCATCCGAATAAATACCGGACCCTCACCGAACCCTAACCGATTGTACTCCTACGTACCGCTAACGACGTACCCTAACGACAGCACGTACCCCTGACGTACCCCTACGGGCCCGCACGTACCTGACGACGCAGCCTGGTGACCACTCGACGACCTACGGATGACCTACGTACCCTAATGAGGCGGCCTTATGGTAACTAACGTACGCACCCCTGACGCACCCTAACGACGCACCCACGCACCCTAACGACGCACCCTAGCGACGGTACCCACGATGCACCTGACTACGACCTAACGATGATCGGAAGCACCCACGTGCCTAACGACGGCAGCCCCTAGGTACCTAGGCCTGACGTACTAACGACGGACCACCGACGTAGGACGACGGCCCCAGCGCAACTTAACGATGAGACCCCCACGTACCAACGACGTACCTGCACGAGCCTCACGAAACCTAACGATGGTACCTCTACCAGACGATCGGACCCCTACGTACCGGTACGACGTACCCTAACGATCAGGATCCCGTACCCACGTACCTGGACGCACCCTATGACTTAACGCACCCTGGTGACACTACGCGACCTCACCGTAGGACCGACCTGCAGTTGCGCACCCTAACGACGGGCACCCCACGACACGACGCAGCCTCACCGAACCCTAACGACCGCACCCACGCACCCTAACGACGGACCCCGACGGCCTACGAACGGACCCCACGATCAACCTCATGGGATGACGGCGACGCACCCTAACGATGTACCCTACGGCACGTGCATGCTAGCGACTGGACCCCTGACGAACTCTAACCTGAAGCACCGACTGCAGCCTGACGATGCACCCTAACGAGCGGCACCCTGATCGCACCCTAACGATGTGACGAAACCCAGCCACGTACCCTAACGATCGTACCCCAACGTACGACCTCAACCACGTACCCTCACGACGGACCGCACGTACCCCCATATCGACGGAGCCCCGACGCACCCTACGCACGGGATGCCCACCTACGCAGCCGGACGAATGGTGAACTCCTACGCACCCTAACAACGACCTGCAGGCCACACGATCCGACGCGACCGGTCCACCAGACTAATCGACGGACCCGCTACGAAACGTACCCTAACGAACACCTGCACGCACGATCAACGTGCTGCATCCAACAGGACGAATTCGGTAACCCCACGCACCCTAACGACGTATCCTACGTACGACTACGGACCCTGGATATACCCTAAACAACGTACCTGGCGATGACATAACGCACCCACGAACCTAATCGGATGGTACCCCGCGGGACCCGAACGTACGCACCCTAAACGACAGGACCGCAGGTGATGGCACCCTAACGACGCACCCGACACACCCTAACTACGTACCCTAATCGACACAACGCACCCACGAACCGTCACGCACGAGCCCCCATCCACGGATGGGTACCCCCACGTACCCCTAACGACGGACACTCACGAACCCTAACGACGCACCCTAACGACAGCACGCTACCCACGTAGGCCCGCACGTACGAACGTACGGACACCCTGATGGACGCTACGTACCCCTACGTAGGCGCTACCCGGTACCCGCACGTACCCCTAGCGACGGTCCCCACGTGTCAACGAGCACCCTACACGTACCGGCCAAACTCTTGAGGTACGTACGTACGCGCACGTACCTACGATGGACCCACGTACCTGAACGTATGCACCATCTGAGGACGGTACGCCTACGGTGCACGGAACCGACGCACGCTACGCACCCCTAACGATGATCCTACGCAGGCCCGATGCATGGGTCCTACGTACGTACGGACCCTGGCAACGGACCCTAATCGAGTGTGCACCCACGGGTACCCTACGAGGACCCTGACACGCACCCTAGCGACAGTGCCTAGCCTGACGGACCCTAACGATCGGACCCACGTACCAACGATGCACGGCCTACGCACCCTAACGACGCACCCTGGACACACCCTGACGGCGCACCCACGACACAACGAACGCACCACGAACGGGTACGACGCACCCACGCACCGTGACAGTGGCACCCTCAACGCACAGTACCTACGCACCCTAACGAATGCACCCCACATACCTACGCACCCTGACGACACAACGCACCCTAACGAACCCTAACGACGCACCCCACGTACGCACCGACGGACCCGACACGACCCGGACGACCTACACGCACCCACGACACCCACGACTGCTCTCACTGACCGTACGCACGGAGCCCCACGAACCGATCGTACCGGTACCCGCACGCACCCGGACGAACGCACCTTACTGTACCCCTAACGACGGACCCACGGACCGATCAAACCCTAACGACGTCCCTGGATGAACGACGCACCCTAACGGAGGACGCACCCTGACGCACCCATATTAACGCCCACGCACCCTAACAACGCACCCTACGTATGTAGCCCCACGTACCTACGATTTAAACCCCCACGTACCCAACGACGCACCCTGACGTAAACCTTAACGACGGACCTACGTACCCACGACGGTCCCGACGTAGGGCACGCACCCTAACGACGCACCCCACGTACCCTAAGCGATGCACCCGCTACGCACCCTAACGACGCACCCTAAAGACGCACCCTACGCACCCTAACGATCGCACCCTGACGTGCCCACGACGTACCCACGAACCCTAACGACGGTACCCCTACGTACCCTAACGATCGGACCCGCACTGGCCATACCCGACACGTACCCACTGAGGATGGACGTACCCCTACGCACCTGGAACGACGCACCCTGACGACAGGCTGGACACCACCGCGTGCCTAGCGATCGTACCCACTGACGGACGCTGGACCTACGCACCCCTGACGAATGCACCACGTCGCACCCTAAACATCCGAGCCCTAACCGACCGGAGCCGCCTATCGCACCCTAACGACGCGCCCACGACGGACCCTGACGAGTACCGGTCCATCCGAACTAAATCGATCGACGTACCATCAACGGACCCTGCTACTCAACGACGCTAATATTACCCCTACGTGGGCTAACGACGGCACCTGGCCACGTACCAGGCGACGCACCCACGTACCTAGACGACCGCAAGCCCCACGTACCCAGCAACGCACCCTAACGACGCGACGCAGCCAGGACGGCCATAACGACGATGGGCCCACGCACCCTACCGGCGCACCGTGACCACTAACCGATGGGAGCCCCCACGAGCCCGGACGATGGACCCCACGTACCTACGTATGCATGCATGACGGACGACGGACCGACCAAACGACCGCACGCTAACGGACACGGATATGCACCTCTACGCTACCCTAACGAACGCACCCACGCAGCCTAACGACTGGTAGTCCCACCAGAACGACGGACGCACGCACCCCTATAACGACTGCAACCCCGACGCACCCTAACGATCGCACCCCTGACACACCCTACCTACGATCACCGAACTGACGCACCCTGATCGCACCCTAGTCGACCGCGTACACCTACGTATGGAGGCCCATAACGACAGCCTGCTATCCGGACCGCACGAACGCGCACACCTAACGATACACGGCACCCTGACGACCTACGCACGCACCCACGCACCCTAACAACGCACCCTAAACGACACGGCGCACCCTGACGCACCCTAACGTATGCCTAACCCCCTACAATGCACCCAACGAACGGCCTTATCGGACACTTAACGCACCTGCTCGAGCCCCACGTACCATAACTTCGATGCACGGGCCTCACGAACCCTAGACGTACCACCAAACTGACAGGACGCACCATGCACGCACCCTAACGTCTGCAGCCCCACGTAGCAACGCACCCTAACGACACTAACCGACATCGTTATGGGCACTGGCCGACTGTCACCTGATCAGCAACGACGGCACCCACTGACACCTAACGACTGGGACCGGCCATCGTGCGCCACCGCAGGGCTACGCTACCCCATCGAAACCCTAATCGTACTAGGCCTCCCCCCTATCGCACCCGAACGACCGCACCCGGGAACGACAGCTATCGCACCCCTAGATCAGCCCACGCACCCTGACAACGCACCCTAACGACGGACCCTGCACGCACCCTAACGACTGCACGGAAACCTACGACCGGCACCCTACGACGCACCCGGCACGCACCCCTAACGACGGACCCGACGTAGGACGACGAACGCCCGCACGCACCCCCATGATCGACGGCCACGCACCCTAACGACGGCACTCGGCTGCACGCACCCTCACGCACCCTAACGGCGCACCCTGCGGACCCTAGCGACGCACCCTGACGACACCCTAATCGATGGACACCTGGACGCACCCTAACGACTGGACCCCACGATCAATGACTGCACCCCTATGTCCAGATCGACGGACCGACCGACGCCTAGACGGGGATCGCACTAACCTAACGAGACCGCACCCTCACGGACCCTAACGACGGACCCCACGTACCCGAACGACGGGAGCCCCCATCACTTAAACGACGCACCCTGACGCACCCTAACGACGCACCCTCATCTCACCCGGACGACGCACCCTAGCGACGCACCCTACGCTCCCATAGCGATTACTCCTGACCGCACCCCAAAAAGACGCACCCTAATCGATTGGACCAACCCTACGCACCCTAACGAACGAACCCCACGTAGCCTACGATCGACGGGCACCCTACGTACCCTAACGACGCATCAACGACGTACCCCACATACAACGCACCCTGACGACAGCACGCACCCCACGAACCAACGACGACCTACGCACCGTAACGACGCACCCTAATCGTAGACACTCGTACTCCTACTTAACGACGGACCCACACACCCTAGACGCACCCTGACGACACAACGCAACTCTAATCCGGAACCCTAACGACGCACGTACGCACTCGTAACGACGCACCCTAACGACAGAATCGTGGACCCCTACGTACCGACGATACGTACCCCGACGACACCCTAACGATCGACCTGAATGGACCCCCACGCAGGACGACGGGCACGGGCCATTCTTGTATTAACGCTGGCAGGTCCACCGCAGCTCTACGATCGTGACGCCTACGAACCCTGACGTACGCACTAACGACGTACGCCCACGATACTTACCGACACGGACCCCACGCACCCTAACGACCGCACCATGCAGCGCAACGACGTACCCTAACGAGCAGCACGTACCCCATGTAACGGCCATGAGGCCCCACATCAAGGGGGGAGGGCCATGCACGGGTACGACGGACCCACGAGGTTTACGAACGCACCCACGAACCCTAACGATGGACTGCTACCAACGACGACACAACGTACCCACGAACCCTAACGAGCGCACCCACGTACCTAACGACGGACCCCTACGAACCAACCACCGACGACACAACGCACCTGCACGAACCTAACGATGCACCCTGATGAACCCTAACGACGCACGCTCTACGTACCCTAACGATGCACCCTACGTACCCAGCGATCCGAGCGTACCTACGGATCACGTGACCTACGCACCCGATCAACGCAGCTACGTACCGCACCCACGTACCCACCCACACACCCTAACACGGACGGACGACACAACGCACCTACGGACCCTAACGATGGACCCACTACCCAACGACGCACCCTAACGAGCGGACCCACGGACCATCGACGCACTGTGGACCCACGTGACTGCACAACCTGAACGACCGCACGGGACCCACGGACGGTACGCTACCGGCAGTCACGGACACCTACGCGGTACGTACCAACTATCGCACCGCAACTGAACAACGCGCACCTGACGCACCCTAACGACGTACCCCACGCACCCTAACGACGGCACCCACGTACGCTACGACCTACTCATCAGCTCGACGATAGTGGATTACGCACCTTAACGACGTACCCTACCGACCGTACACCTACGAGCTACCGTATTGTATACGACACGCACCCTAACCATGGTACGCCATGACCTACCAACTACGATCTCTGCGACCCACGAATGACCTGACCGACCTAATGA
Source organism: Salvelinus alpinus (assembly GCF_045679555.1). Classification (NCBI taxonomy): domain Eukaryota; kingdom Metazoa; phylum Chordata; class Actinopteri; order Salmoniformes; family Salmonidae; genus Salvelinus; species Salvelinus alpinus. The sequence goes on from NW_027256060.1 coordinate 69,018, forward strand.
TGGCACCCCCAACCGACAGGACGCACTCACGCACGGTAACGACGGAAGCCCCACGATCAACGAATGGACCGCTGCACGAACCTACAGGTGGAAGCCACGTACTCTAACAACGCACCTGCTACGCACACAACGACGTACCCCTACGAACCTACCAACGCACCTGCACGTACACATCCAACGACGGCGCACCCTGATGACGCACCCTAACAACGCACCTACGATCACAACGCAGACGCACCCTGACGACAACGACGGACCCTGCACGACGCAACAGACCAACCAACGACGCACCCTAACGTAGGCACCGTCGCACGCACCCTAACGTGTACCCTGACGACACCCTAACGACTGCACGCTATGGACCTAACAACGGACGCTCACGGACACAACGCACTCTACGGACCCTAGATGCAGCCTACCGACGACGCACCGACGTACCCTAACAATGTACCCTACGACACAACGCACCCCCACGAACCCTAACGATGACTACCTAACGACGTACCCTAACGACACGTACGCACCCACGTACAACGACGGGACCCCACCGACAACGTTAACTCATACGACTACTATAGGGACGACGCACGACTACGCACCCTCCACGTACCCAAACAACGAACTTGACGACAACGATCGAGCTCCACGTAACTCACCGATGGACCTCACGCACCCTAACGACGGACACCACTGACGCACCCTAGCACAACCGCAACGCGAGTCTCAGCACGAACCCTAACGATGGCACGCCACGTACCCAACGTGGACGGCACGTACCTACGTACCTAACGACGTACCGCACCCTGAGGCTAACGACGTACCCTAACGACAGGACGGCACCCATGTACCTACGAGGATCCGTACGTACCACCAACACATGCACCTGTAACGACAGCACACTACATGCTACCAATGACTGGATGACACACCCTAACACACGACTACTCATCCTAACGACAGTGATGGACGACGACCCTCATGCCGATGCACCCTAACGACGGACCCACGTACCCTAACGTAATGCACCCCTCACGAGACCTACGATGCCCAACCCTAACGTACACCTAACGATGACCCCTACGTACCCTAACGACGGACCCTGACCGAAGGGCACGATGCACGCCTAACGAACAGACCCGCACGTCACGCGTACGATGTACCTGCCACGTACCTAACAACAGCACGCTAACGACACACGCACACACTTCACGACGCACCAACGACGTACCGTACCACTTATCCGATGAGCCACGCACCCTACGAATGCACGCATCATGCGTGTAAGTGTCAACGATGGCACTCTAGACGGCCCAACGACGCACCCGACGACTGACGGACCCTAACGACGCACCCTGACGGACGACGGAGCACTAATCGGTATGCGACCAACAACGCACCTATCGATAATACCTGATGCAACGTACTAACGACGCAGAACCGGACGCGGACCCTACGAGCCCTACGATGGACGGACGTAGCGCACCGTACCTACGTACCCTAACGCATGCAGCTACAGACGCAGCCTCACCGGCACCAACGACAGCACCCCCACGACGCCAACGACGCACCTACGACCCCTAACGTACGACTAACACGCAACGCACCGGGCGAATGTACGACGGACCCACGGTACCTACGACTTGGAGCCCCACGAACCCCAACGTAAGCCCCACGTACCTCAACGACGTACCGGTGGCACGCCACGTAAATACGATCTAGACCTACCTACCCCCCGAGACGACGGTACCCACGAGGGTACGACGCTCCAACGCAGGACCAGACCCCACGTACCTACGACGCACGGTGACGAACCCTAACGACGCACCCTAACGACAGGACGTACACCTGACCGCACCCTAACGACGCACCCTGACGACACACCTCAACGCACCCTACACAGACGCACCCTGACACACCCTAACGACGCACCTCTGCACACAACGCACCCCTTATGGCACGACGTACCCTGACGCACCCTAACGACGCACCTGACGCACAGGGGCGCACCCACCGACTAACGATGTACCCTAACAACGCACCCTGACGACGCAACGCACCCTCATGAACCCTCACGACGAACCCCTGACGAACCCTAACGACACACCCTGACGCACCTACGCGACCTACGCACCCTACGCGACCGACGTACCCTAACCGCAACCCTAACGCTACCCTCAACGACGCACACTACGCACCTGACAACGCCCCGACGACTAACGACGGACCCCACGTACCCTAACGACGCGACCCTACGCACCCTAACGACGCACCCTGACGCACCCTAACGACGCACCCTGACGAACCCTAACGACGCACCCTGACGCACCCTAACGACGCACCCTACGCACCCTAACAATGGCACCCTGACTGCACCTGACCACGCACCCTAACGACGCACCCTAACGTACGTACCCACGCACCTAACGACGCACCCTCACGCAGGCTAACGACGGACCCTACGGACCCTAACGACGCACGGACGACGCACCCACCGAACGCCACCGTACGCACCCTAACGACGCACCACTATGCGACACCTAGACGCACCCGACGCATCCTAACGATGCGACTCTGACGCACCCTATCGACGCACCCTAACGACAGGACGCACCCTACGTACGACGCACCCTGACAGCAGCACCTAACGACGCACCACTGACGACACCATGCGAGCCCGACGCACCCTAACGACGCACCCTACGCACCCTAACGATGCACCCTGACGCACCCTAACGATCGCACCCTCACGAACCCTAACGACGCACCCTAACGACAGCACCCGCACCCTGACGCACCCAACGACACGATCCTACGCACCCTAACCACGCACCCTGCACGACACCCTAACCATGGTACCCTGACGAACCCTAACGACGCACCCTAATCGACAGCGACGCACCCTCACGCACCCTAACGACGCACTCTACGACGCACCCTAACGACTCACCCTGAGACCGACACGACGCACCCTGACGCACACCTACGTACGCACCCTGACGCACCCTAACGACGCACCGCCTACGCCACCCTAACGACACCCTACGAACCCTAACGACGGCGACGCACCAACGACGCACCCTAACGTAACCGCACCCGACGCACCCTAACGACGCACCCCTGACGACCCTAACGACGCACCCTAACGACGACAGCACGCACCCCTACGTACCCTAACATTGACGCTACCCTGATCGCACCCTAGCAACGAACCCTAACGACGGACCCACCTGACGGACCCTGACGCACCCTACGCACCCTAACGACAGAACCCCCGACGCACCCTAACGACGCACCCTAACGCACGAACGACGCACCCCTACGAGCGCCTACCCACGAACCTAACGACGCACCCTCGACGCACCCTAACAACGCACCCTGACGACACAACGGACCTGACAACCTAACGATGTACCCTAGCTCATGACGACGCACCCTGACGCACCCTAACAACGCACCTACATCCTAACGAACGCACCCTACCAACACTTAACGATCGCATGTACTTACGGATCCCTAACGGCGAATCCATCGGCGTACCCTGACGACACCCTAACGGACGCACCCTGACAACCCTGATGACCCTACGCACCCTAACGATGGACCCCTGGACGCACCCTAACATACGCACCCTAACGATAGGCAACGCACCTACTCCGACGATGCACCCTACACGACAACGCACCCTGACCTGTACAACGACGCACCCTACGAACCCTAACGACGGCAACCCTTACGTACCCTAACCTGTACGCACCTGACGTACTCGAACCCCTATCGCACCCTGACGATGGACCCTACGACGCACCTTAACGGACACCTCACGCACCACTCGACGCACCACCTAACGACGCACCCTAATCAGCACACCTAATCGTGACCGCACCCTGACGCACCTAACGACGCACCCCACGCACCCTAACGACGCACCCGTACACGACAACGCACCCACGTACCTAACACGCACCCTGACGTAGGATACGATGTACCCTAACCATGGACCACACTGACGGACCCCACGACGCACCCTGACGCACCCTAACAACGGACCCCTGACGACGCAACCGCACGGATCTGACGAGACCCCTAAACGACGTACCTACTGACGCACCCACGTAACGATACGACAGCTGCCTGACGCACCCTAATCCGACTACCCTGACGCAACGCACGACCACGACCGAGCACCCTACGCAGGGCGTATCAGGACGACGACCCTACGCACCCTAACGACGCACCCTCACGCACCCTAACAACGCACCCTGACGACACAACGCACCCTGACGACCTGACGCACCTGATCACGCGACAACTGCACCACGACCCGAACGACGCACCCTGACGCACCCTAACGATCGACCCCACGTACGATACTGACGCACCCTAACGACGCACCTGTGATGCACCCCGACGCACCCTAACGACGTACCCACGCACCCGTAACAACGCACCCTAACGACAGCGACGCACCCTGACGATATCCTACGTACGCCACGCACCCTGACAACGCACCCTAACGACACACCTGACGCACGTACCTAACGCAGCGCCACGACCTGACGAAGGCGACAGGCTCACGATGCACCCTGGACGAACCCTAACGATCGCACCCTACGACGAACCCGCTAACAGACGCCCACGTACCTACGAGACGCACCCTGACGCACCCTAACGACGCACCCTGACGACCCTAACGACGCACCCTGACGACCCACGCAGGACCGATGTACCCTAACAACGCACCCACGATAAGCGTACCGCTGGACGTAACGACCTAACGACTGGCACCCCGACGCACCCTAACGATGAACCCCCACGAAGCGTACGACGCACCCTAACGACATCCTGGACACGTACCCTAACGATGCACCCTAACGACGGACCCTACGCACCCTAACGACGGACCCACGACGGACACTAACGACGGATACCCTAACGACGTACGACCCTACGCACCTACGGACGCACCCCACGCACCCTAACAACGCACCTAACGACAGGACGAGCCCTACGCACCATGACTGACCGCACCCGACGCACCCTACAACGCACCCTAACGACACAGCCTGACGAACCCTAACGACGCACCCTACGCAACCTAACGACGCACCTACGTACCGACGCACCCCTACGACACAACGCACCCTCACGAACCCTAACGACGCACCCTACGACACCCACACCTACGACGCACCCTACACACGCACACTAACGCACCTAACGACGCACCCACACGACGCACCCTAACGACGTACCCTGACGAACAGCACGTACCCACGCACCAGTGGGCGACACCGCACCACTGACAACGCACCCAAACGACGCACACCTACGCCCACGTACACGACGCACCCTACGCACCCTAACGACGCACCATCCGAATGTTGACCAGACGTACCCACTAACCTGACGACGGACCCCTACAACGATACGGCTACGTACCCTAACGACGGACCGCTACAACGCTAACGATAGACACCCCCACGTACCCTAACGATGCACCCCTAACGACCTCACGGACCCGACGACCACGCACCCACTGACGCACCTACGAACCCTAACGACGCACCATGACTAACGACGGCCCCACGTACCTACGACGCACCCTAACGACGAACCCTCGACGGCACCCTAACGACAGCACCCACGCACCGACGGACCCCTAAGGCACCACGCACCCTAACGACGGACCGCTACCCAACACACCCTACGACTGCAGGCCCACTAGACGCGACCGACTGACGCACCCTAGCAACGCACCTCTAACCCACAACGCACCCTACGACACGACGCACCCTAGACGCACCCTAACGACGCACCCTGACGCACCCTAACGACGAACCCTGACGACCCCAACGACGCACCCCGACGAACCCTAATCGACGGACCTCGCGCACCCTAGCGAGACCCCACGTACACAACGACGGACCCGCATCCGAAGGGTAAACGACGGACCCTAGAGGGCAGGATGACCCCTACGACCCCTAACGAGTACCCCCACGTACCTACGTACCGCGTACCATGCGGCAGGATGGGACTCCTACGCACCCATAGCGATGCAGTCTGACCTAACGATGACTCTACGAACCCTAACAGCAGCACGGTGCACGACACAACGCACCCTAGCGGCTGACCTGGCGACCTACGGCCAGTGCACCCTAACGACGGACCCGACCGTACCTGCAATTGCTATGGGTTACCGCCACGCAACCTACGTATGTACTCGACGTACCCTAACGATGCTCGTACGTACCCTAACGATGCACAGGGTCCACCGAAGGGTACGATGAATCTAAGAACACCTACCCAATCCTACGTACCCCTAACAATGGGAATCTAACGACAGCATGATCTATGTATTAATGACGTACCTCTACGTACCTACGTACCTAACAACGCACCCACAACGCACCCTCACGCACCCTAACAACGCACCTACGTACCCTAACGATGGACCCACACGTACCTACGACGGACCCACGCAGCCGGACGATCGGACCCGGCTGACCCTAACGACGCACCCACGCACCCTAACGATCCACCTACGTACCCCTAACTACGTACCGGACAACGCACCCTGACGACACAACGCACGGTCCCATAGGGACGATGCACGGTCCACGAACCTACGGACGTACGGTCCTACGCACCCTAACGTACCCCACGCACCCTAACAACGCACCTATATATCGACACAACTACCCCATCCAACGACCGCACCCTATACGGACGGACCCTACGCACCCTAACGTATGAAGGCCATGCACACCTACCAGTGGACCTCTACGCACCCTAACGAGCGCAACTCCTACACACCCTAACAACGCACCCTGACGACACAACGCACCCACGAAACCTACGATCTAAACGTGACGCACCGTAATGATGCACCCTAACGAGTAGGACCAACCCCCACGTACCCACGTACCTACGTACCCAACAACGCACCCTAACGACACTCGGCACGTACTCCTACGATGCACCTACGTACCCTAACGATGGACCCTACCTTACGACGGACCCGCACCCACCGCAGGGTACGATGGGTACCCCCACGCACCTAGCGACGCTACCCGGACAGCCTACGAGTACGCACCATGAACCTACGCACGTACACCTACGAACGCTTAACGGACGCACCTACGACAGTCCCCACGATGCGCTAGGTGATGCACGAACGACCAGCAACGGACCCACGGACCCTAGTCGGTGCACCCTGACCAGACGGTACCCTATCGCAGGGTCCAACGTAGTGCGCCACACGAGGGCACTAACGCACGCTCAGCGGACACGACGGACCCACACGAACCCTAAACGACGGACCTCTACGACCTACACCACGCACCCTGCACGTACGTACGACGCACCCTCGTACCCACCTGCATAACGATGGACTCGGCACCGAAACCTGAACGATGGACCTGACACACCCCATCAACGCACGCACGACATACTGTACCCCTACGAACCCGTGACGACGCACTGCCGCGGATACCCTAACCAATTACGCACCCTAACGATCGGCCCCTGACAACAAACCACTCTACGCACCCTAACGAGCGCACCAACGACGCACCACCGACAGCGTACGTGCGATCGCAACCACGTACGGATCACCTAATGGACTCTAACGGACGCAACACCTGGAACCCCCACGAGCCCTAGGACGACGCACCGACGACAGCCCTTGCAGTGTCCGTACGTACCCCTACGATGCACCCTATCGCACCCTAACACCCACGGACGGTACCCTCATAATACCTACGGGCAGGGCACGTACGTACGGACAGACACCCTACGACACAACGCACCCACGGCGAACCTGACGGACCCACCACGACGGACGGATGTGACCCCTTATCTAGGTACGATGTACGGGCGCCACACGAACGCACCCTACGACACAACGTACACCTGCACGGAACCCTAACGACTGGACCGGACCCGATCGGGTATCCGACGCATGGCTATCCTACGCTACCCGATCGTTGGGCCCGACGCACCCTAACGAGCACCCTGACAAGGCACCCCACAACGCAGGCCTGACGGACACAGAGGCACCTACGGACCGGTAGGATGGTACCCACGCACGACCGACCGGACCCTAGCGACAGGACGCACCCACGCACCCAACCGCAGGCCTACGTAACCTACGACGACACCCTGACGATCCAACCTACGACGGGTACGTACTGCGACTCGGCACGCAGCCTAACGACGCACCCTGACGACCCGAACCTGCACCCACGCTCTAGGCCACGTACCCCACGCACCCGACGACGCACCCTGACGCACGTATGCGTACGTACCCCGCAACCCTACGTAGCACCCTACGCACCCTAACGATGCACCCTGACGACGGACCCTGACGTACCCCTACGGATGGACCCGATGAACCGTACGACGCACCCTAACAACGGACTGACTACCCAACGCACCTTAACGACGTACCCCTACCGACATGACCTACGCACCCTACGACGGACCCACCACGTACGACGCACCCCTACGTACCCCGACACACCCTCAACGACCCCAACGCACGACGACCATCGCCTGACGACCAGACGACGACCCCGACGCACCCTACGATGGCCCCACCAGACGACGACCTGCACTACCTAGCAACGCACCTAACGACACAACGCACCCTCGTACGAACCCTAACGATGCACCCCCACGAACCCTAACGACGCCTACGCACCTAACGACGGACCCGACGCACCCTAACGACGCACCCTGACCACGACGTACCCTGACGCGAACCCTACAATGCACCCTGACGAACCCTAACCATGCAGCCCCACGTACCTAACGATGTACCCACGAGACCTAACGATGGACCTCCTACGCACCTAATCGATGCACCTGACGATCACCCTAGCGGCCACCCCACGACCACACCCACGACCATCGACGATCGCACCACGAACGACGCACCCTAATGATAGGACCGCACCCTCACGTACCATGACGCACCGACGCACCCTAACAACGCACCCTAACGAGAACGGACCCACGCACCCTGACGACGGACCCTGACGACCCCAACGACCGTACCGACGCACCCTAACGACGGACCTACGGACCCTAACTACGGACCCTACGCACCCTAACGACCGACCCCTACGTACCTAACGACGCACCCTACGACACACCCTAACGAACGCGACCTGCCGATGCACCCTAACGACGCACCCTAACTCGACGTACCCGCTACGCAGCCTAACGCGACGCACCCGACGACACCTAGACGATGACCTAACGACGCACCTGGACGGACGCAAACCACGGTACCTACGATGCGACTCATCGCACCCTAACGATGCACTCCGACGACGCACCCTATACGTACCTACGTATGCGACTCCACCGACACACCTCGACGCACCCTATCGCTACCCAACGACGGACTCTGCACGACCCAACGACTGGACCCGACGACGTACCTGACGCACCCTAACGTACGCTACACCGGACGACACGGACCCACGACCGTAAGCTGTACCCCACGTACCCTACGACAGGACGGTCCCCCCCCACCCACCAACTACGTCCTGGTACAAACCATGACCTACGCACCCTAACGACGCACCCTAACGACGCACCCTGTACGCACCCTAACGAACGCACCCTAGCCACGCACCCAATAACGACGCACCGCTAAGTTAACGGACGCAGCCCTACGCACCCTAACGACGCACACCTGACGGACACCCTAACGACGCACCCTCGACGCACCCTAACGACGCACCCACGACCTAACGACGCACCCTAACGACGACGCAACCCTGACCGACACAACGCACCCTGACGCACCCTAACGACTGCACCCTGACGAACCCTAACGACTGCACCCCGACACAACCTAACGACGCACCCTGATCAGAACCCTAACAACGCACCCTACATACGACACTAACGCTCGACCTAACGACGCACCCTAACGCACGCACCCATCACGACCTAACGACGCACCCTACGCACCCTAACGACGCACCCTGACGTACCCTAACGACGCACCCTGACGAACCCTAACGACGCACCCCGACGCACCCTAACGACGCACCCTGACGCACCCTAACTAATGCACCCTGACGACGCACCCTGACGAACTGCTACCTGACGCACCCTACGACTGCACCCCATGATCGCACCCTAACGACGACCCTAACGACGCACCCTACGCAACCCTAACGACGCATCCTGACGCAGCCCTAACGACGCACCCTGACGACACCTACGCGACCCTAACGATCGTAACCCACGGCACCCTAACGACAGCGACGCACCCTGCACGCACCCTAACGACGAACGCCCTGACGAACCCTAACTACTTACCACGCGACCCTACGACGCACCTCTAACGACGCACCCTGACACACCCTAACGATGCACCCTGACGAACCCTAACGACGCACCCTGACGACGACCCTGAGCACACGAACCCCGACACCCTACACGTACCCTAACGACTGCACACGCCGACCTAACGACACCCTACGACACCACGCACCCTGACGCACCCTAACGACGCACCCTAACGACACCCTAACGACGCACCCTGACACACCCTAACGACGCACCCTGACGCACCACAACGCACCCTGTACGACGCACGACGACCCTAACGACGCACCCTGACGCACCCTAACGACGCACCCTGACGCACCCTACCGCAACCCTAACGACGCACCCTGAACCAACGACGCACCCTGACGACACCCTAACGACGCGACCCTGACGAACCCTAACGACGCACCCTCACGCACCCTAACGACGCACCCTGACGCACCCTAACGACGCACCCTGACGAACCCTAACGACGCACCCTCACGCACCCTAACGACGCACCCTGACGCACCCTAACGACGCACCCTAACGACGCACCCTAACGACGCACCCTACCGCACCCTAACGACGCACCCTGACGCACCCTAACGACGCACCCTAACGACGCACCCTGACACACCCTAACGACGCACCCTGACGCACCCTAACAACGCACCCTGATGCACCCTAACAACGCACCCTGACGAACCCTAACGACGCACCCTGACGCACCCTAACGACGCACCCTGACGCACCCTAACAACGCACCCTGACGCACCCTAACGACGCACCCTGACGCACCCTAACGCCGCACCCTGACGAACCCTAACGACGCACCCTGACGCACCCTAACGACGCACCCTGACGCACCCTAACAACGCACCCTGACGCACCATAACGACGCACCCTGACGCACCCTAACGACGCACCCTGACGAACCCTACGCACCCTAACGACGCACCCTGACGCACCCTAACGACGCACCCTGACGCACCCTAACGACGCACCCTGACGAACCCTAACGACGTACCCTGACGACCTAACGACGCACCCTGACGCACCCTAACGACGCACCCTGACGAACCCTAACGACGCACCCCTGACGACACCCTAACACGCACCCTACGCACCCTAACGACGCACCCTACGCACCCTAACAACGCACCCTGACGACGCAACGCACCCACGACGACCCTGACGCACCCTAACATGCACCCACGCACCCTACGACGCACCCTACGCACCTAACGACGCACCCTGACGCACCCTAACGACGCACCCTAACGACGCACCCTGACGCACCCTAACGACGCACCCTGACGCACCCTAACGACGCACCCTGACGCACCCTAACGACGCACCCTGACGCACCCTAACGACGCACCCTGACGAACCCTAACGACGCACCCTAACGACGCACCCTGACGCACCCTAACGACGCACCCTGCACCCTAACGATGCACCCTAACGACGCACCCTGACGCACCCTAACGACGCACCCTGACGCACCCTAACGACGCACCCTGACGCACCCTAACGACGCACCCTGACGAACCCTAACGACGCACCCTACGAACCCTAACGTACGCACCCTGACGCACCCTAACGACGCACCCTGACGCACCCTAACGACGCACCCTGACGACACACCACCCTGACGAACCCTAACGACGCACCCTGACGCACCCTAACGACGCACCCCGACGCACCCTAACGACGCACCCTGACGCACCCTAACGACGCACCCTGACGCACCCTAACGACGCACCCTGACGAACCCTAACGACGCACCCTGACGCACCCTAACGACGCACCCTGACGCTAGTACCCTAACGACGCAGCCCTGACGCACCCTAACGACGCACCCTGACGCACCTAACGACGCACCCTGATGACACAACGCACTGACGCACCCTAACGACGCACCCTCGACGCACCCGTAACGACGCACCCTGATGCACCCTAACAACGCACCCTGACGCACCCTAACGACGCACCCTGACGAACCCTAACGACGCACCTGACGAACCCTAACGATGCACCCTGACGCACCCTAACGACGCACCCTGACGCACCCTAACGACGCACCCTGACGAACCCTAACGACGCACCCTGACGACGCACCCTAACAACGCACCCTGACGCACCCTAACGACGCACCCTGACGCACCCTAACGACGCGCCCTGACGCACCCTAACGACGCACCCTGACGTACCCTAACGACGCACCCTACGACACAGCGCGCCCTAACGACGCTACGATGCACCCTATCGCACCCTAACGACGCACCCTGACGCACCCTAACGATGCATCCGACGCACCTAACGACGCACCGTGACGTCACTACGTACTCTGAGCGCAGCCTGACTGTACGCACCTAACGACGCACCCTATCGCACCCTAACGTCATGCACCGCTAACGATGCACCAGGATGCACCCTAACGGGACGCACCCTGACGCACCGTATACGATGCACCCTGACGCATCCTAACGATGCACCCTGACGCACTCTAGACGTGCGTCCGAGTGCGTCGTTAGGATGCATCCGGACGCGTCGTTAGCGGTGCGTCAGGGTGCGTCGTTAGGGTGCGTCAGGGTGCGTTGCTAGGTACGTCAGGGTGCGTCGTTAGGGTGCGTCAGGGTGCGTCCTAGGGTCGTTAGGGTGCGTCGTTAGGGTGCGTCAGGGTGCGTCGTTAGGGTGCGTCAGGGTGCGTCGTGTCGTTAGGGTGCGTCGTTAGGGTGCGTCAGGGTGCGTCGTTAGGGTGCGTCAGGGTGCGTCGTTAGGGTGCGTCAGGGTGCGTCGTTAGGGTGCGTCAGGGTGCGTTGTTAGGTCGTCAGGGTGCGTTGTTAGGGTGCGTCAGGGTGCGTCGTTAGGGTGCGTCAGGGTGCGTCGTTAGGGTGCGTCAGGGTGCGTCGTTAGGGTGCGTCAGGGTGCGTCGTTAGGGTGCGTCGTTAGGGTGCGTCAGGGTGCGTCGTTAGGGTGCGTCAGGGTGCGTCGTTAGGGTGCGTCAGGGTGCGTCGTTAGGGTGCGTCAGGGTGCGTCGTGTCGTCAGGGTGCGTCGTTAGGGTGCGTCAGGGTGCGTCGTTAGGGTGCGTCAGGGTGCGTCGTTAGGGTTCGTCAGGGTGCGTCGTTAGGGTGCGTCAGGGTGCGTCGTTAGGGTGCGTCAGGGTGCGTCGTTAGGGTGCGTCAGGGTGCGTCGTTAGGGTGCGATCAGGGTGCGTCGTTAGGGTGCGTCGTTAGGGTCGCGTTAGTGTTCGTCAGGGTGCGTCGTTAGGGTGCGTCAGGGTGCGTCGTTAGGGTGCGTCAGGGTGCGTCGTTAGGGTTCGTCAGGGTGCGTCGTTAGGGTGCGTCAGGGTGCGTCGTTAGGGTGCGTCAGGGTGCGTCGTTAGGGTGCGTCAGGGTGCGTCGTTAGGGTGCGTCAGGGTGCGTCGTTAGGGTGCGTCAGGGTGCGTCGTTAGGGTTCGTCAGGGTGCGTCGTTAGGGTGCGTCAGGGTGCGTCGTTAGGGTGCGTCAGGGTGCGTCGTTAGGGTGCGTCAGGGTGCGTTGTTAGGGTGCGTCAGGGTGCGTTGTTAGGGTGCGTCAGGGTGCGTCGTTAGGGTGCGTCAGGGTGCGTCGTTAGGGTCGTCGTCAGGGTGCGTCGTTAGGGTGCGTCAGGGTGCGTCGTTAGGGTGCGTCAGGGTGCGTCGTTAGGGTGCGTCAGGGTGCGTCGTTAGGGTGCGTCAGGGTGCGTCGTTAGGGTGCGTCAGGGTGCGTCGTTAGGGTGCGTCAGGGTGCGTCGTTAGGGTGCGTCAGGGTGCGTCGTTAGGGTGCGTCAGGGTGCGTCGTTAGGGTGCGTCAGGGTGCGTTGTGTCGTCAGGGTGCGTTGTTAGGGTGCGTCAGGGTGCGTCGTTAGGGTGCGTCAGGGTGCGTCGTTAGGGTTCGTCAGGGTGCGTCGTTAGGGTGCGTCAGGGTGCGTCGTTAGGGTGCGTCAGGGTGCGTCGTTAGGGTGCGTCAGGGTGCGTCGTTAGGGTGCGTCAGGGTGCGTTG